>NC_088422.1:49203134-49383134 GCF_034236695.1 Oncorhynchus nerka
GAGGTGGATGCTAGCTAGCTTACGCCCCACTAGCTTCACAGCTATAGCGTTACAGAGTGCTCAATATTGCTTGTGCTATGCCGCAAGGCTCCTAACTAGCTAGCTTGGTGTCGCTGTTTACACAAGCTACTCTTTTGCTAGCTTCTAACTAGCTAGCCTATGCCGTCTGCACGTTATTTTTACAACAGGCATTGTTATCCGTTGAAATGGCCACTGCTATCCCATCCCAGGACGAGCCTAGCCCAGCACTCTAACCCCCACGTTCTTGTGCTTGTGACTTCATGATAGCGGGGAAAGATTCCCTCCCTCTATGCATTAATTGCTTGGGTAGGGAACATTCCTAGGAGGCGCTCGAGGACCCCGAGTCCTGTAAGCACTGCAGATTGCTTACTACAGCAGGTCTGAAGAGGAGGCTGAAATGTGCTTTTATCTCGTTAGCCCCCTCATGCCTCTGAACCAAAAGCGACAGCTGAGGCTCAGCTCCCCACAACCGAGCCCAGTTTGGGCAAGGTCATGGATAGCCTCGACTCCCTCCCCTGACTGTCGAAGTAGTGTCAGGGGAAAGCGAGTTAGGGGACAACGAGGATGACGATGGGATCAAGTCACGGAAATCCTTGAGATAGCGCACAGGAGTTGGGGACTGATGACCCCGTTCTCCCATCCTCCAGTGGAGTTTGGGCTCCTTAATGTCTACAAGCGGACCGTGTCCAGATTCGAAATTGAGGGGATGTCTTCTATAGGCGCTCAACATCTGTCAAGGTCACGGGGACCATTATATTGATTTATAATGGCAAGGGTGCTTGGAAGGGCCCTCTCCTAGAGGAGTTGACCTCTTGAGCACTGTTTTTGGGACATGTCGCATTGTACTGAGATTGGTCCATGTATTAGGCTTTCCCTCACTTTTTGAGGGTTTTCCTGACGGGTTGTCCCTGCATCTTCTTGGTCCGTACTCCTTTAGTTTCGGGACCTCTGAGGGTTGCTATGTAGGGACTTCCCTGGCTTCAGAGAGCATGTGTTGTGATACGCAACTTGACCATATCCCCACATGTGTGTAACCTCAGTTCTCTGATATTATGAGTGAGATATCTCACAGCATTTCCCTGCGTGCAAGAGAGTGAGGAAGAGAAGCATGCTTGATAATAATCAGAGGGCGGTCCTTAGCGAACCCCACTCAAAATATCACACTCATAATATCAGAGAACTGGGTTTCCCCTCCCCACTCAGACCTCTCCCAGACAGTCCTAGAGCAAATTGATCTTTGCTAAGAAGCTATTTTTGTTTATTTGACCATTTTAATTAAAACAATCACAGTAAGAAATTTGCTAAGACCGTCTGAGAATGGTCTGAGTGGGGACGGGAAAACTGAAAACTAGCTGCTATTGAGGTTTGTAAATCTCTTGCTTGTTGGCCTATTAACCTACTTAATGATGTCAACAGGCAAGCCAAAACCTCATCCCTCTGTACCCACTGTTTCTTGAATCATTTTACTTATACATTTTGTAAACAAACATTGGAAGGGGCGGCAGGTAGCCTAGTGAGCGTTGGGCCAGTAACCGAATGGTTGCTGGATAGAATCCCCGAGCTGACAAGGTCAAATCTGTCGTTCTGCCCCTGAGCAAGGCAGTTAACCCACTGTTCCCCGGGTGCCGAAGATATGGATGTTGATTAAGGCAGACACCCTCACCTCTCTGATGCGGAAGACACATTTCAGTGGAAAGTAAATGTAAACAAACACTGTATAGCCTCAAAATATGGTTAAAACTATCATTTCTATATCAAAGACGGTAAGTCCTTGCTCTGTCTATGGATTTGAGAGTGATTACATTTCTCCAGCCCGATCCCTCAGCTTTTTAACGAAACAGTGGCGTGTAGAATGCTTTTTTATTGTTTCAACTGCTGATTGGCCCTTTCACTCCTACTTTCCCTGACCAACCAACATCCATTCTGTCTGAGCCCAGGGATGTATTTTTTACGCTGATTCTGTTGTAAAACGTTTCGCAACAGAAACTGTTTCCTCCAAGCGTTGAACTGTTTTGTTCTTCATTTAAAGTTGTAGTTAAGCAGCTGGAAGAAGTTGGAACAAACCCCGCGGACTTCATTCCACTTTAGAGCACGGAAGAATCGACAATTTATAGGGAAGGGAAAGGCGATACCCAGTCAGTTGTACAACTGAAATGTGTCTTCTGCATTTAACCCAACCCCGCTGAATCAGAGAAATGTGTGTGTGTGTGTGTGGGGGGGGGGGGGGGGGGGGGGTTGCTTCAATCCATATCCACGTCATTGGCACCCGGAGAGCAGTTGTTGTTGGGGGTAAGCGCCTTGCTCAATGGGCAGAACGGCAGATTTGTCCAACTTGCCAGCTCGGGGATTCGAACCAGCGACTCCGTCTTTCCATACGATAGATGTTCTATCCCAAAGATGAGAACTTGCAGAAGCCACCGTGTAGGGGAGAACGGGGAAACCCTTGGGACTCGTGTTCCCTACAACCAGGACGGATTCCTCTCCAATACTGTACAACCGGAGATAGATCAGTAGAAAGACTAGTGAGGGAGAGCAGAGAGCAGTCATAGGCTCTTGTCAAAAGCAGTGCACTATAAAGGGAATAGGTTGCCATTTGGAACATACTGTGCTTGATCCCTCCCTCGCTCTCTATTCCCATCATCTATATACAGTACCAGTCAAAGGTTTGGTCTACCTGTGTAAAGGGCCCATGGAGTGGAACCTTTCATCAATTGGGCCAAAAGACCTTCCAGGAGAATGGAACTACACACATGGAACATAAAGTACCAGTTATGTTCCATGTGTGTAGTTCCATTCTCCTGGAACGTCTTTTGGTTTGGACACACCTACAGTACTCATTCAAAGGTTTTTCTTTATTTGTACTATTTTCTACATTGCAGAATAATAGTGAAGACATAAACTATGGAATAACACATATGGAATCATGTAGTAGCCAAAAAATGGTTAAACAAATCAAAATATATTTTTTATTTGAGATTCTTCAAAGTAGCCACCCTTTGCCTTGATGACAGCTTTGCACACTCTTGGCATTCTCTCAACCAGCTTCACCTGGAATGCTTTTCCAACAGTCTTGAAGGAGTTCCAACATATGCTGAGCACATCCCAAACCATCTCAATTGGGTTGAGGTCCAGTGATTGTGGAGGCCAGGTCATCTGATGCAGCACTCCATCACTCTCCTTCTTGGTCAAATAGCCCTTACACAGCCTGGGGGTATGTTGGGTCATTGTCCTGTTGAAAAACAAATGGTAGTCCCACTAAGCGCAAACCAGATGGGATGTCCTATCGCTGCAGAATGCTGTGGTAGCCATGCTGGTTAAGTGTGCCTTGAATTCTAAATAAATCATAGACAGTATCACCAGCAAAGCATCCCCACACCATCACACCTCCTCCTCCATTCTTCACGGTGGGAACCACACATGCAGAGATCATCCGTTCACCTACTCTGCTTCTCACAAAGACACAGCGTTTGGAACCAAAAATCTCAAATTTGGACTCATCAGACCAAACGACATATATCCACCGGTCTAATGTCCATTGCTCGTGTCTTGGCCCAAGCAAGTCTCTTCTTCTTATTGGTGTTCTTTAGTTGTGGTTTCTTTGCAGCAATTAGACCTTGAAGGCCTGATTCACGCAGTCTCCTCTGAACAGTTGCTATGTGTCTGTTACTTGATCATTGGGCTGGGCTGCAATTTCTGAGGCTGATAACGCTAATGAACTTATCCTCTGCAGCAGAGGTAACTCTGGGTCTTCCTTTCCTGTGGCGGTCCTCATGAGAGCCAGTTTCGTAGGTAGGTGCGTCCAAACTTGACTGGTACTGCACATCTGGCCAGGCCAGGCTGACTGGCAACCCTCCACCTCAATCCACATTCACCTTCATTTTGACTAGAGGAAGTGTGCAGTGAGCTGGCACTGTGTGTGTGTGTGTGTGTGTGTGTGTGTGTGTGTGTGTGTGTGTGTGTTCTTTAATACAGGTTCTCACAGGGTAGAAGGGGATGAATGATTCACTAATGCTTCACCATCGATCAACAACAAACTGACTCACAACAAAGTAGTACTCCACATACGGAATGCAGTATGCAATCCACACACAGAGACCAACGAGTTGATTGTAATGGGGTTAAATAGAACTCTTTGGCTAGTCCTTTCTTTAGGTCTCTACAGTCGTGTCCACTTTATAGGCACTAACACGTTTCTTTTTTCCCCAACTGCATAAATGCGTTTAAACTTCTGAGGCGAAGACTGAATGATCTTATTCTGTTCTCTGTGTGTTTCCCTCTCACCCAGTTTCAGCTCTCCATTGCCAGGCTCTGGCTGTAGTCCATTTCATTCAGACGCTTTGATGTTAGCCATCTACGTTAATAATTAATAGCTCTTGGTAAGACGCTTCAAGAAGAAAGAGATCCCTGCTAAAGAATCTCCATTTGGGCATGCGCTGCAGTGTAGGGAGTCGCCTGCCTGATGACAGCAAAAATGTACCTACAGGCAAGCGCAGCTCCCTCTTTTAACGTAAAGCACACACACACACACGAACACACACACACACACACTGAGAGGAATGATGAGGATTGGGCTGTTTACATCAACAACAACAAAAAACTATTTCCCCTGAGCAGAGCAGAGTGGAGTAGAGCACAACAGAGCAGAGTTGAGGAGAATGGAGTAGAGCACTGAAAAACAGAGCAGAGTAGCAGTGTGCTCAAGTCCCTATGAAGAGGGAAAAGGCCGACACACTACTCCACAACGTCATATGTCTTGTCACACTAAAACCTTCTACTCCTACTCTTTCACACACCGTTTCAAGGGTTTCTATGAAGTAAAAAAAGAATATGGTGGTGTTGTACATGTGTAGCATCGGGCAAAAAAACCAATGTTCTGATCAGTAATTCCATTTGCTTCATTAATTCAAAACCGCTCTGGAATTTCAAGTAATGTTACTTCCACAGCTACCAGATAACAATGTGATCTCCATAATATATTTGTAGGAGAACTATAGAAAGATATGGCCTTGTCTTTGCGTAAGTAAACGGATGACTGAAATAACAATGTAAAGTTACAGTCCGTTTTAAAGTAAACAAAACATGAAACTCACAGGTCAGAAACTCTAAACTCTAGCTGTCTGCCATGCATATGGCCTGTCTGTCATAAACACTTACACTTACCCAGAGCTAGTCGGAGTCTCAAAGAGCACCCTACTCTCTACATAGTGCACTGCTTATGATCAGAACCCTATGGTGCCAATTGGGACACAGGCACTGACTTAAAGCCAGAGCCACAGTGTGCGGCCCAGCCGCTGGCTCAACGGGCTACATGTTGGCCCTGAGCATGAGAAAGAGGGTACAATCCAACCCAAGTGGACAGAAACCACAGCCTACAACGAGGAGAGGAGGAGAGCCTGGCGTCTAGACACAGAGGACAGAGAGGAAGAAGAAGCCTATGTTTAGAATGGGTACGTACATCTGCCAGCTTTTTTTTTTAAAGGAAAGAAGATTTCACCATGCAGTCTGGAAAGTGACTTTTCTCAGGAGAGATCGGCACGAACACTAGGTCCAACTGTTAGATACTGTATGTACACCAGTGGAGGCTGCTGAGGGGAGGGCGGCTCAGAATAATGGCTGGAATGTAGACAATGGAATGGTATCAGCCACATGAAAACCACGTGTTTGATGTGTTTGACACAATGCCATTGACTCCATTCTAGGCTATATTATGAGCTGTGCTCCCCTCAGCAGCCTCCTGGTGTACACATAATGTGTGTAATCTGTACAGCTTCACTCACACACACACACACACACATAAACATGCACCCAAGTGCACACACACAGGCTGCGTTTACACAGGCAGCCAAATTCTGATTGTTTTTCCCAGTAATTGGTCTTTTGACCAATTAGATCAGCTCTGAAAAAGATCTGATGTGATTGGTCAAAAGACCAATTAGTGGAAAAAAGATCAGAATTGGGCTGCCTGTGTAAACACGGCCTTAGAAGCATGCACGCACACACACACACACCACACACACACACACACTAGGCTGTGTATACACCTGTAACCTGTATACTTAGCTAAGCTCTCATCAGAGTTTAACTCTCCATTTCTCACTCTCTCCTGCTTGCTCGCCCTCTTTTTTCTCCCCCCCCCCCCCCCCGCCCTGCTCTCCCGCTCTGCTCACTGCTATAATTAAGTGAATTAAGTCTTCAGAAGGTTCTCCTCTCCTCTGCTATTACACAGTCATTTCATGTAGCCTCCTGGCTTCTCCTCCCTTTATTAAAAGATAAAGGCATACTTTTCTCCCATGGATTTTCTTACATGTGGTCAGCTTTTTTTCTCTCCCTCCTTTCTTTTTTTAGAGACCGTTTGCCAGGGCATTATTTACATTCTGCTAAAATAAAACGCTCTGTTCTCAGAATGACTTTTCATCCGACACATATATGTAGACATGTTTGCCAATGGCATTCAAACCAACTGAACTTCGTTTCCCATATGTGACTAATGAACTACTATCCACCGACTATAGGAGATGACATCACTACTGAGCAACATATCTATGCAGTATACATCCAGCAGGAGACAGAAAAAAAACTTAAAACGCCACGCAAACTAATGGCGCGAGCACAATAGTTTACCTCAATAATGCCGTGTGAGACGACACGTTTAGCACATACAGTTGAAGTCAAGAGGTTTACATACAAAATACATTTCAACTCAGTTTTTCAAAATTCCTGACATTTAATCCAAGTAACAATACAATTCCATGTCTTAGGTCAGTTAGGATCACCACTTTATTTTAAGAATGTGAATTGTCAGAATAATAGTAGAGAAAATGATGCCATCTATTTTGTGAAGTGCACCAGTCCCTCCAGCAGCAAAGCACCCCCACAACATGATGCCGCCACCCCCAGTTGGGATGGGGTTCTTTGGGTTTGCAAGCCTCCCCCTTTTTCCTCCAAACATAACAATGAGTTTTAAACAAACAGTTCTATTTTTTTTTTCATCAGACCAGTGGACATTTCTCCAAAAAGTACAATCTTTGTCCCAATGTGCTGTTGCGAACCGTAGTCTGGCTTTTTTATGGCGGTTTGGAGCAGTGGCTTCTTCCTTGCTGAGCGGCCTGTCAGGTTCTGTCGATATAGGACTCGTTTTACTGTGAATATAGATACTTTTGTCCTTTGCTGTAATTCTGGGATTGATTTGCACTTTTCGCACCAAAGTACATTCATCTCTAGGAGACAGAACGCATCTCCTTCCTGAGTGGTATGACGGCTGCGTGGTCCCATGGTGTTTATACTTGCGCACTATTGTTTGTACAGATGAACGTGGTACCTTCAGGTGTTTGGAAATTGCTCCCAAGGATGAACCAGACTTGTGGAGGACTACCATTTTTGATTGATTTCTTTTGATTTCCCCATGATGTCAAGCAAAGAGGCACTGAGTTTGAAGGTCAGCCTTGAAATACATCCACAGGTACACCTCCAATTGACTCAAATGGTGTCAATTAGCCTATCAGAAGCTTCTAAAGCCATGACATCATTTCCTGGAATTTTCCAAGCTGTTTAAAGGCACAGTCAACTTAGTGTATGTAAACTTCTGACCCACTGGAATTGTGATACAGTGAATTATAAGTAAAACAATTGTTGAAAAAATGACTTGTGTCATGCACAAAGTAGATGTCCTAACCTGCCAAACTATAGTTTGTTAACAAGAAATTTGTGGAGTGGTTGAAGAACACGTTTTAAGGACTCCAACCTAAGTGTATGTAAACTTCCGACTTCAACTGTAGCTTCAATAGCACACTTGGGTTTACTCTCATAACCAGTGATCGAGGCAGAATAAAAAATAAAACAACCTGCACTGCTAAATCATGACATGCTACTTATGAGCTATACACATTGTCCAACCAATCGCACAGGGACATACCATACAGTGCACACGCACATTAACCCCTTTCTCTTCATCCTCAGTGTCGTCCCTCACGGCCATGAAATCCCACCCGGAAACCTCCACCGTGACTCTGTACGGCTCTCCAGTTCTATAGGGGGTAAAAACACCACGTCCAGACTCCTGACTGCATGTGGACTTTGAGTGCCCTTGACTTCTAAGTGACATTCTTTTGAAAAAAAACTCCACTCTCCCTCCGTCCGTCCGTAATTCTCCTTTTTAATATCACTGGGGCAGCCCGTTTAAGTTGAGTGTTTTACATGAGTTGAGGGGACGTCAACGATACAATTTCAAAGTATTTTTGGGGGATGTAAAAAAATGTTTATGAAGCACATAAAAAGCCACTTGTGTGTCCACTAGCCTTTACAGCCCTCCTGGTGTAGGACCCAAATATCACCCGGATCCCTTTATAGTGCACTACTTTAGACCAAGGCCCATAGGGACCTGGTCAAAAGTAGTGCACTAGCGTGCTATTTGGGACACATTCCTTGTGTAAACTAGCAGTTTACTGAATGTAAATACGGACACGGGATCACTTGAACCACTCTGGGAGCCACGGCGACAGCCATTCATAACCCTGTTCCAGACATGAGGTACACTGAGCAGAACAGAATCGCTGGTTTTGTTTGGGTATTTTTAACAAGTATCCGTCCTTCGTCTCTTCCTTGAAGTAATCACTAATATAAGACAAATGAATGGGGGTTAGTACAGGTTTAAGTACATAGTTTTTATCTATCCGTTATAGTCGGATCAGTATTTACTTCAAGGCAGGGTGGGGGATGATTTGTTTTGTTGTGAATGGGGGCTCTGCCTCTTTAACCTGTTGCTTCTACTCGGGACGCTTGCGTCCCAACTAGAGCTCTGGAAATGCAAATGCGCTACGCTAAATGCTAATAGTATTAGTTAAAACTCAAAAGTTCATTAAAATACACATGCAGGGTATCGAATTAAAGCTACACTCGTTGTGAATCCAGGCAACAAGTCAGATTTTTTAAATGCTTTTCGGCGAAAGCATGAGAAGCTATTATCTGATAGCATGCAACACCCCAAAAGACCCACAGGGGACGTAAACAAAATAATTAGCATTTCGGCGTTACACAAACCGCACAATAAAATAGAAAACATTCATTACCTTTCACCATCTTCTTTGTTGGCACTCCTAGATGTCCCATAAACACTATTTGGGTCTTTATTTCGATTAAATCGGTCCATATAAAGCCTAGATATCGTTATATGTAGACTGTGTGATAAACGAAAAAAACATTGTTTCAAAACGTAACGTCATTTTTTAAAATTCAAAAAGTCGACGATAAACTTTCACAAAACACTTCAAATACGTTTGTAATGCAACTTTAGGTATTAGTAAACGTTAATAAGCGATAAAATTCATCAGGAGGCGATGTAAAGATCATTAGCTGTCCGTCTGGAAAAATGTCCGGCTAGAAACTCAACGAAAATATCCGGTCCTAGACCGGATTAGATACGGTGTCCTGTATGTGTTTGACCAAGAAAAAAACTCGAAGGGAAATGACAAGACTCTAGACACCCTGTGGAAGCTGTAGGTACTGCAACCTCAGTCAATTAATTGTGGTTCACGTTTATCAATGGGTTCAAGTAGCGCATGGATATATTTTCCCCATTTTCAGTGATCAGTTTTTCCTGTGCTTTTCGATGTAAATGCCGTTCTGGTAAAGCCACAGCAGTGATTTAACCAGTTTTTTAAACGTCTGAGTGTTTTCTATCCACACAGACTAAGCAAATGCATATACTATATTCCTGGCATGAGTAGCAGGGCGCTGAAATGTTGCGCGATTTTTAACAGAATGTTCAAAAAAGTAGAGGGTCGACTGAAGAGGTTAAAGGGGCAGAAGCTAGAAGCAACAGCTAGGAGCTAGGCCCAGGCAGGCAGCTACGGTATGACGAGGGAAGATTCCCCTGATCAGTGTCATCTGCTCAGTCCAACTTGTAGTCAGTCAATGTTGATGGGTCTCACCAATACAGAAATGGCAACGTCACAGAATAGTTTTCCAAAATTCTTCCAGCTTCACCACCTGATCGAGGCCCAGAGACAGAAATGAGCCAGCATTAATTCTGGGGCCACCCCATCACCACACTGTCAGCACATGTGTGTGAGGGTATGTGTGGAACCTTACTCGGAACACAGTGGGTACGGAAGGGTACGGAACCTCGATCGGATAGAGAGACATAGAGAAAGAGAGAGACAGATGATGACCTCACTAGTAGAGAGACAAAGAGAGAGAAGGGTACAGCACTTTGGGGCTCTGGTCCTCGGGTCTCACACCGACAACACCATGTTAGATGCTTATGCAAGTTTCTACACTAGATGCTGGCGCAAGGTGCTAATACTATGTGCTACGCTAGGTACCACTAGACGCTAATGCTAGAACGTCAGAGACTATGCTAAATGCTAACTCTAGATGCTAATGCCAGGTGCTCCCCTCTTCCCCTCTCCCATTTCTTTCCCATTCAGTCTCCCCCTATCTCATTCCCTTTCTCGCCCACTCACTCTCCTCCTTCCCTAACTCTTGGAAGAATAGCCCAAGGTAGGCAAAAAGAGATCCTAATAGATCTTCTCAATCTCTCTCCCAAAACTCTTTCCCTCTGTGTCTCTCCCTTTCCCCCTCTTTCCTTACCTCCCTCTACCTCTCCTAGGTCCCCCCGCTTTTCCTCTGTCTCTGCCTCAGTGCACAATGATGGGGGTTGGCCATTCAGCCAGCGTTACATAACCAAAATGATACAATTGAGTTGCACTGTGAGTGTGTGTGTGCGTGCGTGCATGAGTGTGTGTCTGCATACTTGTGCCCGCAAGTGCTTGAATGACTGCGTGTGTGTGCATGAGCACCGAGTAGGTGTGTGTGCGTGTTCATGTGTGTGAGGTGGGGCACCTCAGAGGGCCAGCCAGAGCAGTGTGACTTGGCAAACAGCAACAGACCCATTAACGCCTACAGTTCTGCAGGAGAGAACTCAGACAGTCTTTCGCTCTACACCTCTCTTTACCTCTCACCCTGCCCGCTGTCCTCCATTACACCAGTCCCTCTTCCCTCATCACTGAGTGTACAAAACATTAGAAACACCTGGTGTCCATGACAGACTGACCAGGTGAATCCAGGTGAAAGCTATGATCCCTTATTGATGTCACTTGTTAAATCCACTTCTAATCAGTGTAGATGAAAGGGAAGAGACGAGGCTTAAATGTCCTTATTTAACCTGAGACAATTGAGACATGGATTGTGTATGTCTGCCATTCAGAGGGTGAATGGGCAAGACAAAATATTTAAGTGCCTTTGAACGGGGTATGGTAGTAGGTGTCAGGCTGGGTTTTTCACACAACAGTTTCCCAATTTTGGGAAGCATTGGAGTCAATATGAGCCAGCATCCCTGTGGAACGCTTTCGACACCTTGTTAGAGTCCATGCCCTGACGAATTGAGGCTGTTCGGAGGGGGAAAGGGGTGCCATTCAATATTAGGAAGGTGTTCCTAATCATTTGTACACTCCGTGTGTATACCCATCATCCCTATGCGCGCTCTCTCTCTGTGTGTGTGTGTGTGTTATCCACTACCCCGTCCTTAGTTTTACTTAAAACACAGGACCAAATCAAGCACCCATCAGCCACTGCTCTTCCCTGTGTGTGGGTTCTGCCCTGTGGAGACCAAAATGGACAGAGAATGGACAACCGCTAATTAAATATCCTCCACTTTTTCTCGTCTCGATCCCCCTGTTTTTGTTTTCTTACCGGTTTGCTTTTCCAGCCTTTGTGATCCGCAGGAAAATAAACAACCCTTCCGGTTGGATGGTGGGTCAGACTCGGGAACGCTGCTGCCTTTTATAAAAGTACGCCCATCGACCAACCAACTGACCTCCTCTACTTCAGAACTGAGTACTGTAGGATCCCCAACGGGGAACCTGTAGGCATCCAATCCCAGGTACGGGATGGATACATCTCCCAAGCCGGCTATGAGCATATCATTGATCTATGGAAGTAATACTAATTTACTATTCCACGGGTCTCTGGAGATTCCTCTGCAGTGAATTTATTACTGATGCTCATTTACCACCATGTGTGGCTGAGCCAATGCTAAACAAAAGAATCACATGACTAACTGCTGAAATAATACCAACTGGGCTTTTTTGCTCACAAATCGACCAAGTCAACTTCTTTTTTTTTTCTTTTTTTTGAAACTCCCCCCAACTGTCAGTACAAAACTGCAGTGCGGCATTAAAGTTGAAGAAAGAAGCGCTACAAGGGACTAGGCTATTTACTAGGAACATCCTAATGCAAGGACACTCTACTACAGTCGGTCAATATTTCTCATCAATTTGTAACAAAAAAAAGGCCCCACAAAATCTTGAATCAAGGACATCCTTGCGGGAACGTCCTCTTGGAAACATTTAAACCTGTTTTATAGTCGAGAATTGAAGACTTGTCCTTTGGCTCATCAGTAAATAGAAGAGTGGAGAGACAGAATTGGAGGAAGTTAGAAAGTGAAACACTAAACAGGGACGTAGTAAGTCAGCCACTTATCAAAAGGTACACATCAAAACGACTGTGTTGTATTCCAGTGAAAAGGCTAAGACTACTAGGAACTGGAGTTGGGTTCCTTTTCTTATTAAAACAGGACGTGTGACAAACAAACGTCTTACGTCATGTACTGTAAGATAACATAATAACCTTATCATCGAAATAAAATGTTTAAAAAAAATTAAAAACATGACTGCATGACAGCAGAGTGATGCAATGTTTCTGGGCATTACATCATTAACGTGTGCCACAGTGTCACTAACTAGCTACCGCAATCACACAACACGCTACGTTGACCAACCGTTACAATACCTCACTGTTAGTTAATCATAATAATGGAGCATTTAGTCATTGTCAGATAAGCATCCACTTGGGTACCTTTAGGGAAGGGAAAGGGGGATACCTAGTCAGTCGCACAACTGAACGCATTCAACCGAAATGTGTCTTCCGCATTTGACCCAACCAGTCTGAATCAGAGAATTGCGGAGGGCTGCCTTAAATCAACATCCACGTTAATAAATAAATAGGATTTTCTACAGAAATCAGAAGCAAAAACCATTTCTATAATCCTAGGATCTCAACTACCTCATCAGAACTGACCAATGGGAGCAAGTGTTGTCCACCTCCAGCATTTTGCCCATTAAGCTGGGTCGAGGGGTTGCCTAGTGGTTAGAGCGTTGGGCTAATAACCGAAAGGTTGCTGGATCAAATCCCCGAGCTGACAAGGTAAAAATCTGTCATTCTACCCCTGAGCAAAGCAGTGTTCCCTGGTAGACTGTCATTGTAAATAAAACATTTGTTCTTAACTGACCTGCCTAGTTAAATAAAGGATCAATTTTAAAAAAGCTCTTCATCTGCCTCCGTCCTTTCCTCACTCCCTCACTCCCTCCCTTTCAGGAGACAAACCCAGCAGTCGTAAAAACACAAATAATGCATGGAGAGCTGAATTAGTACGATACCTGCTAATAATCAACATCCAGAAAAGAGCCGTTCAATTCTACAACCACCTAAAAAGGAAGCGATTCCCAAAACTTCCATAAGAGATGAACCTAGAGAAAAGTTTCCTCAGCCAGTTGGTTCTATGGGCTCTGTTCACAAACGCAAATAGACCCCACAGAGTACCAGGATTAGACCCAACCAAATAATGAGAAAACAAAAAAGATAATTGCTTGTCACATTGGAAAGAACTAACCAAAAAACCAGACCAAACTGGAATGCTATCTGGCCCTAAACAGAGTGTACACAGTGGCAGAATACCTGACCACCGTGACTGACCCCAAAATAAGGAAAGCGTCGACTATGTACAGACTCAGTGAGCATTGCTATTGAGAAAGTCTGCCGTGGGCAGACCTGGCATTCAAGAGAAGACAGGCTATGTGCCCACTGCCCACCACATTTGGTGGAAACTGAGCTGCACTTCCTAAACCTCCTGCCAAATGTATGACCATATTAAAGACACATATTTCCCTCAGATTACACAGACCCACAAAGAATTGGAAAGCAAATACATTTTTTTAGAAGCTCCCATATCTATTGGGTGAAATACCACAGTGTACCATTACAGCAGCAAGATTTGTGACTGGTTGTCATACAAAAAGGGCAACCAGTGGAGCACAAACACTATTCTAAATACAACCTTTATTTATCTGTTTATTTACTTTCCCTTTCGTACTTTAACCGTTTGCACATTTTTACAACACCGTGTAGCCATGATATAATATAATCATTATTCCGAAACTCTTGTGAGTGTTATGTTTACTGTTCATTTCTGATCGTTTATTACATTTTTGTTTATATCACTTGCTTTGGCAATGTAAACATATGTTTCCCATGCCAATAAAGCCCCTTTGAATTGAATTGATTCCCCCCCTCCACTGGCAGCCCCTTCAGACGAGTAACAATAACTGGATGTAACTTAGCTCTCACTACTGCCCCCCCCACACACACACACACACAAACCCTCTCCCCTTCTATCCCTAGCTACGGGCTCACATAAAGAGCTCCCAGTCAGTCTGTCTCGCTCAGCCTCTCTCCCCATGGCTGCCAGGTGTGTTACTCACCCCCCCCACCCCTCGAACTGTGATTCTCTTTTTTCAAGAGCTCTTCTTCCATTAGCTCAACCTCTCAAGGCATTTGCTAGCTCCAATGGCACTTCTCACTCTCTCACACTTACACACAAACTCTCAGGAGGGTGAACCAAACCCCACCTCTCTGAGGAGCATAAACTTCTTACACCTCTGGATGTTCTCTCACATGGACAGAGGAACCCGCCACCACACCATGGAGAGGACAGACAGCTGATCAGATGGAGTGTGTGTATGTGTGTAGCAGAGAGAGGCCCCTGGCTGCATGGGGCCCAGATCAGGCTCAGGCGTGGTGGGCCTCGGCCCCGAGCAGCTCAGGCTCAAAGAGAACAGGGCCATCACACACAGAGCAGCCCAGTATGGAGGGACTCTCACAGAGAGGAACAAACGCACAAGGGCTTAACTATGTGGAGACCCAGGGAGAGAGAAGAGAAAAGAGACGCTTTGGTGTGGGAGCCATGTCTGATCATATCACTGTGCTACGTTTTTTACATTTTCTTTTATCCATGTTACCTCTTTGGATAGCTAGCCGTTGTATTTTCTGGCTAATAGCAAAAACGGTCAAAACTCACAAAATTAAATATATTTTTTTAAATCACAATTTTTTTTTTTACAAAAGAAGTCGACTTTTTAACCGTTTACAATTACATACAAATTCAAGCATGTCGAAGAATTTATCATCTCAAATTAATCCATTTAAAAGACCCCCCCCCTCCTCTGTGGTGCTCCGCTCTTTCATTCCACTCCCCTCTCTCTCTCTTCTCCCTCCCCCTCTTTTGCGCTCCCTCTTCTTCTTTCTCTTTTCTCCCGCTCCCTCTCTTTCGTCTTAAGTCCCCGGGGCTCCTTTATTCTCTCTTTAAATAGGGGCCCGACCAGGGCTGTGAAGTGTAATAATGGTCATTTTTCCTCTCCATTCAGCAGCGGGTAATTCCACCCAGGGACGGCTCACTTTGAGCCACATCACACAAGGAGCTTCCCAGTGACCATGGCAACGTGCTCAGTGGGATCCCGGGGCCGTGAAGCAGTGATTTGGGGGATTTGGTGGGGTGTAGGGCAGCCAGGGTGGCTGGGGCGGTGAGGGCCCGCAGAGGAGGAACAAAAAAGAAAACGCTGTCCAAAATGGAGAGAGGAGAAGAGAGAGAGAAGAGAGGCCCAGTCTAGGTGTAGAGAAAGCCTCCGACCGAGCGAGCGACACCCCACCAGGAAGAGAAGCCAAGATACTATCAGCAAGTTGAGTCGTACAAAACATGAAAGGAGCACCCAAGAGGCAGGCCTCCCTCATGGTGCAGGCAGCTCAACGCTTCACAGGGTTTCACTCTCTCTTGCTCTCCTCCCCCTCCCTCCTATTCCCCCCCCCCCCTCTTTTCTCCCCTCTCCCTCCTTCCGCCATGGTATGGCACTGTTTCTGTGATGTGGTGGTGTGGGCAAGGAGGGAGGGAGAGAGGGAACTGAAGGTAGCATGTGAGTTTTATTGTTGATGCTTTCATTGATCATAAGGGAGGATACCTTGTCCTTCTGTTCACCTCTTAAAATCCACCCCAGCACCAGTACATTCACAGGGCCCTCCCTCCCTAACCCTAGAATGTGTGTAATCCACTGGTTAGTTATAGGGGAAACGCTGGATTACCGCTTCATAATAAATCGTCCTACTGCTACTGCGATGACACCGGCCACCATTTCGGTCTTCATCACTTTAACGACCACAGCGTCTGACAGTAACATGCTCTTCTATGGACAAGCTGTCCTCATATGGCATGAAAAGAAGTAGGCCCTTAACTCCACTTGTGCGCCCACCTCTGAAAGGAGAGAAAATAGTCCCATCGACCCACCGCTACTCCATCTATTTATTCCCTTCCGCCAGCAGAAAGCATTCTTCCATAAACGCTAGGTAATTACGTTGGAATAAAAAGCTGCAGCTGCATCTTAACAATGCACTAAAACTATTATAGGTAATCAATTCCTATTATATTGACGTTCGACAGCAATCTATCTACCAAAGCACTGTGCAAAACCACCTGGCCATCGAAACACAACACTTCTCTCTCCCTCTCTGCTCTGCTATGGAGTCGAGAGAGAGAGACAGAGACAGAGAGAGAGACAGAGAGAGAGAGAGAGAGAGAGAGAGAGAGACAGAGAGAGAGACAGAGAGAGAGACAGAGACAGAGACAGAGAGCGAGACAGAGAGAGACAGAGACAGAGAGAGAGACAGAGAGAGGGTGCTTTATCAAAGCACACCTAATCTCTCAGCCCCCAGATAAACAGTGGATGAGCTCACATAAACCACACACGCACGCACACACTTATTTTTTTACATTTTCATCAGCCAATATTATCATCCACAAAAGAAAATGAATGGTGTACAATACAACATAAAGGCTGCAACAGATCAGCACCCCTGCCAGAACCTACCCTATAAAACTCCACAGTACGAGTTTAACAACACTCTGTGTGGCACAGCACCGCATTGGCATACCATACCATGTGGTCTGGCATTGGCATGGTCTCTAACAAACAGACCGACAGACACCTTTCCCAGGTCAGCTACAGGGCAGTGCATCCAAGGTTTACACAGCCAGAGGTGGGAACAGTTAACCTAACACAGGCCCCAGGCCAGACTGTGTGTGTGTGTGTGTGTGTGTGTGTGTGTGTGTGTGTCACTCTCATCTCTCTCTCTCTCTCTCTCTCTCTCTCTCTGGCTGAGATGCCAGACAGGGTAAGCATCCAAAAGCCACTTAGCAGTAAGAAGGTGCAGCTGTTTGCTGAGCTCCACAGCAGGCTGTGCCAAGAGAGAGAGGCAGAAACAGAAAGAGGAGAGGAGTGCCAGGCTGCTAGCTAGTCACTGCAGGGGATCTATATAATAGAATTACAGTGCATTCGGAAAGTATTCAGACCCCTTGACTTTTTCCAATTTATTTAAAAAGTTACAGCCTTATTCTAAAATGGATTAAATAAAAAATGTTCCTCAGCAATCTACACACAATACCCCATAACGACAAAGCAAAAACAGGTAGTCAGAAATGTTTGCAAATGTATTACAAATAAAAAACAAATACGTTATTTACATTGCTATGCAAAAACCAAGCCATGAGGTTGATGGAATTGTCCATAGACCTCGGAGACAGGATTGTGTCGGGGCACACATCTGGGGAAGGGTACCAAAACATTTCTGCAGCATTGAAGGTCTCCAAGAACACAGTGGCCTCCAGCATTCTTAAACGGAAGAAGTTTGGAACCACAAAGACTCTTCCTAGAGCTGGCCACCCAGCCAAACTGAGCAATCAGGGAAGAAGGGCCATGGTCAGAGGTGACCAAGAACCTGATGGACACTAACAGAGCTCCAGAGTTCCTCTGTGGAGATGGGAGGACCTTCAAGAAGGAAGCCACTCCTCAGTAAAAGGCACATGACAGCCCACTTGGAGTTTTGCGTAAGGGACCAGAAGGAGTCTCAGACCATGAAAAACAAGATTCTCTGGTCAGATGAATCCAAGATTGAACTCTTTGGCCTGAATGCCAATCGTCACAATTGGAGGAAACCTGGCACCATCATGCTGTGGGGATGTTTCTCAGCGGGAGGGACTGCGAGACTAGTCAGGATCAAGGGAAAGACGAACGGAGCAAAGTACAGAGACAACCTTGATGAAAACCTGCTCCAGAATGCTCAGGACCTCAGACAGGGGTTAAGGTTCACCTTCCAACAGGACAAGGACCCAAAGCACACAGCCAACACAATGCAGAAGTGGCGTCTCTGAATGTCCTTGAGTGGCCTAGCCAGAGCCCGGACTTGAACCCGATCAAACATCTCTGGAGAGAACTGAAAATAGCTGTGCAGCGACACGCCCAATCCTACCTGACAGAGCTTGAGAGGATCTGCAGAGAAGAATGGGAGAAAGTCCCCAAATACAGGTGTGCCAAGCTTGTAGTGTCATACCCGGGTTGGAGCGAGCGGTCGCATCCGCACTCGGTCCGCAGGTAGTATTACATTTCATTACATTTCATTATAGTACAACGGTTTGATTTGTCTAATCTTAGCAATTTCTTCTTAGCTAGCTACATAGTCGTCTTTGTATCATAGATAATTGCGTAATTATCGTATTTCGTCGTCCTAACGCAGTCTACACTGCTATCTGCCCTGCAGCTAGCCAGCTAGCTAACGTCCACCGTCTACCGATTAGCAGCACAACTATTACACTCAACTGAACGACTTGATTAGTGTAGTGTTAGCTAGCTACATAGCTGTCTTTGCTGTCTTCGTATCCAAGATAATTGTGTAGTTTAGAGTGTGTAGTTTTAGAGTGATTATCTTAATTTACCGAGGTTAGCTAGCCAGCTACTTGTCGTCCTTAACGTAGGAGACACTGCTAGCTAGCCAACAGCTAGCCAACGTCTACCGAACAGAACATCCGCACTCAACAACCCGGTCGCATTTCGCTTCGCTCCACAGGTAGTATCACATTTTTCATTTCATTTCATTACAGTACAACTGCTTGATTTGTTTGATCGTAGCTAGCTACATAGCTAGCTACATAGCCGTCTTTGTATCAAAGATAATTGTGTAGTCTAGAGCGATTTCCTAGGTTAGCTAGCCAGCTATTGTCGTTCTTTTAACGCAACGTAACGTAATCAACACTGCTAGCTAGCCAGCTAGCCCCGAATAGCAGCACAGTAGAAACTATTACACTCAACGGAACGACTTGATTAGTGTAGTGTCAACAACGCAGCCTCTGCCAGCTAGCCTACTTCAGCAGTACTGTATCATTTTAATCATTTTAGTCAATAAGATTCTTGCTACGTAAGCTTAACTTTCTGAACACTCGAGACGTGTAGTCCACTTGTCATTCCAATCTCCTTTGCATTAGCGTAGCCTCTTCTGTAGCCTGTCAACTATGTGTCTGTCTATCCCTGTTCTCTCCTCTCTGCACAGACCATACAAACGCTCCACACCGCGTGGCCGCGGCCACCCTAATCTGGTGGTCCCAGCGCGCACGACCCACGTGGAGTTCCAGGTCTCCGGTAGCCTCTGGAACTGCCGATCTGCGGCCAACAAGGCAGAGTTCATCTCAGCCTATGCCTCCTCCAGTCCCTCAACTTCTTGGCACTGACGGAAACATGGATCACCACAGACAACACTGCTACTCCTACTGCTCTCTCTTCGTCTGCCCACGTGTTCTCGCACACCCCGAGAGCTTCTGGTCAGCGGGGTGGTGGCACCGGGATCCTCATCTCTCCCAAGTGGTCATTCTCTCTTTCTCCCCTTACCCATCTGTCTATCGCCTCCTTTGAATTCCATGCTGTCACAGTTACCAGCCCTTTCAAGCTTAACATCCTTATCATTTATCGCCCTCCAGGTTCCCTCGGAGAGTTCATCAATGAGCTTGATGCCTT
Organism: Oncorhynchus nerka; assembly: GCF_034236695.1. Classification (NCBI taxonomy): domain Eukaryota; kingdom Metazoa; phylum Chordata; class Actinopteri; order Salmoniformes; family Salmonidae; genus Oncorhynchus; species Oncorhynchus nerka. Next base: position 49,223,096 of record NC_088422.1, read on the forward strand.
GATAAGCTCCTTTCCTGAGGACGGCTCACCTCTCACAGTTCTGGGCGACTTTAACCTCCCCACGTCTACCTTTGACTCATTCCTCTCTGCCTCCTTCTTTCCACTCCTCTCCTCTTTTGACCTCACCCTCTCACCTTCCCCCTACTCACAAGGCAGGAAATACGCTCGACCTCATCTTTACTAGATGCTGTTCTTCCACTAACCTCATTGCAACTCCCCTCCAAGTCTCCGACCACTACCTTGTATCCTTTTCCCTCTCGCTCTCATCCAACACTTCCCACACTGCCCCTACTCGGATGGTATCGCGCCGTCCCAACCTTCGCTCTCTCTCCCCCGCTACTCTCTCCTCTTCCATCCTATCATCTCTTCCTCTGCTCAAACCTTCTCCAACCTATCTCCTGATTCTGCCTCCTCAACCCTCCTCTCCTCCCTTTCTGCATCCTTTGACTCTCTATGTCCCCTATCCTCCAGGCCGGCTCGGTCCTCCCCTCCCGCTCCGTGGCTCGACGACTCATTGCGAGCTCACAGAACAGGGCTCCGGGCAGCCGAGCGGAAATGAAGGAAAACTCGCCTCCCTGCGGACCTGGCATCCTTTCACTCCCACCTCTCTACATTTTCCTCTTCTGTCTCTGCTGCTAAAGCCACTTTCTACCACTCTAAATTCCAAGCATCTGCCTCTAACCCTAGGAAGCTCTTAGCCACCTTCTCCTCCCTCCTGAATCCTCCTCCCCCCCCTCCTCCTCAGATGACTTCGTCAACCATTTTGAAAAGAAGGTCGACGACATCCGATCCTCGTTTGCTAAGTCAAACGACACCGCTGGTTCTGCTCACACTGCCCTACCCTGTGCTCTGACCTCTTTCTCCCCTCTCTCTCCAGATGAAATCTCGCGTCTTGTGACGGCCGGCCGCCCAACAACCTGCCCGCTTGACCCTATCCCCTCCTCTCTTCTCCAGACCATTTCCGGAGACCTTCTCCCTTACCTCACCTCGCTCATCAACTCATCCCTGACCGCTGGCTACGTCCCTTCTGTCTTCAAGAGAGCGAGAGTTGCACCCCTTCTGAAAAAACCTACACTCGATCCCTCCGATGTCAACAACTACAGACCAGTATCCCTTCTTTCTTTTCTCTCCAAAACTCTTGAACGTGCCGTCCTTGGCCAGCTCTCCCGCTATCTCTCTCTCAGAATGACCTTCTTGATCCATATCAGTCAGGTTTCAAGACTAGTCATTCAACTGAGATTGCTCTTCTCTGTATCACGGAGGCGCTCCGCACTGCTAAAGCTAACTCTCTCCCTCTGCTCTCATCCTTCTAGACCTATCGGCTACCTTCGATACTGTGAACCATCAGATCCTCCTCTCCACCCTCTCCGAGTTGGGCATCTCCGGCGCGGCCCACGCTTGGATTGCGTCCTACCTGACAGGTCGCTCCTACCAGGTGGCGTGGCGAGAATCCGTCTCCACACCACGTGCTCTCACCACTGGTGTCCCCAGGGCTCTGTTCTAGGCCCTCTCCTATTCTCGCTATACACCAAGTCACTTGGCTCTGTCATAACCTCACATGGTCTCTCCTATCATTGCTATGCAGACGACACACAATTAATCTTCTCCTTTCCCCCTTCTGATGACCAGGTGGCGAATCGCATCTCTGCATGTCTGGCAGACATATCAGTGTGGATGACGGATCACCACCTCAAGCTGAACCTCGGCAAGACGGAGCTGCTCTTCCTCCCGGGGAAGGACTGCCCGTTCCATGATCTCGCCATCACGGTTGACAACTCCATTGTGTCCTCCTCCCAGAGCGCTAAGAACCTTGGCGTGATCCTGGACAACACCCTGTCGTTCTCAACTAACATCAAGGCGGTGGCCCGTTCCTGTAGGTTCATGCTCTACAACATCCGCAGAGTACGACCCTGCCTCACACAGGAAGCGGCGCAGGTCCTAATCCAGGCACTTGTCATCTCCCGTCTGGATTACTGCAACTCGCTGTTGGCTGGGCTCCCTGCCTGTGCCATTAAACCCCTACAACTCATCCAGAATGCCGCAGCCCGTCTGGTGTTCAACCTTCCCAAGTTCTCTCACGTCACCCCGCTCCTCCGCTCTCTCCACTGGCTTCCAGTTGAAGCTCGCATCCGCTACAAGACCATGGTGCTTGCCTACGGAGCTGTGAGGGGAACGGCACCTCAGTACCTCCAGGCTCTGATCAGGCCCTACACCCAAACAAGGGCACTGCGTTTATCCACCTCTGGCCTGCTCGCCTCCCTACCACTGAGGAAGTACAGTTCCCGCTCAGCCCAGTCAAAACTGTTCGCTGCTCTGGCCCCCCAATGGTGGAACAAACTCCCTCACGACGCCAGGACAGCGGAGTCAATCACCACCTTCCGGAGACACCTGAAACCCCACCTCTTTAAGGAATACCTAGGATAGGATAAAGTAATCCCTCTCACCCCCCTTAAAAGATTTAGATGCACTACTGTTCCACTGGATGTCATAAGGTGAATGCACCAATTTGTAAGTCGCTCTGGATAAGAGCGTCTGCTAAATGACTTAAATGTAAATGTAAATACCCAAGAAGACCCAAGGCTATAATTACTGCCTAAGGTGCTTCCACAAATTCCTAAGTAAAAGATCTGAATACTTATGTCAATATGAAATATTCAGTTGAAGTCAGAAGATTACATACACCTTAGCTAAGTACATTTAAACTCAGTTTTTCACAATTCCCGACATTTAATCCTTGTAAAAATGCCCAGTTTTAGGTCAGTTAGGATCACCACATTATTTTAAGAATGTCAAATGTCAGAATAATAGTTGAGAGAAAGACTTATTTCAGCTTTTATTTATTTTATCACATTCCCAGGGGTCAGAAGTTTACATACACTCAATTAGTATTTGGTAGCATTGCCTTTAAATTGTATAACTTGGGTCAAACGTTTTGGGTAGCTTTCCACAAGCTTCCCATAATAAGTTGGGTGAATTTTGGCCCATTCCTCCTGACACGAGCTGGTAGAACTGAGTCAGGTTTGGAGGCCTCCTTGCTCACACACACTTTTTCAGTTCTGGCCACAAATGTTCTATAGGATTGAGGTCAGGCTTTATGATGGCCACTCCAATACCTTGACTTCGTTGTCCTTAAGCCATTTTGCCACAACTTTGGAAGTATGCTTGGGGTCATTGTCCATTTGGAAGACCCATTTGCGACCAAGCTTTAACTTCCTGACTGATGTCTTCAGATGTTGCTTCAATATATCAACATATTTTTGCTTCTCATGATGCCATCTATTTTGTGAAGTGCACCAGTCCCTCCTGCAGCAAAGCACCCCCACAACATGTTGCTGCCACCCCACAACATGTTGCTGCCACCCCCATGGTTCACGGTTGGGATGATGTTCTTTGGCTTGCAAGCCTCCCCCTTTTCCCTCCAAACATAACAATGGTCATTATGGCCAAACAGTTCTATTTTTGTTTCATCAGACCAGAGAACATTTCTCCAAAATCTACGATCTTTGTCCCCATGTGCAGTTGCAAACCGTAGTCTGGTTTTTTTAATGGCGGTTTTGGAGCAGTGGCTTCTTCCTTGCTGAGCGGCCTTTCAGGTTATGTTGATGTAGGACTCGTTTTACTGTGGATATAGATACTTTAGTACCGGTTTCCTTCAGCATCTTCACAAGGTCCTTTGCTGTTGTTCTGGGATTGATTTGCACTTTTCGCACCAAAGTACATTAATCTCTAGGACAGACCGTGTCTCCTTCCTGAGCTGTATGACAGCTGCATGGTCCCATGGTGTTTATACTTGCATAGTATTGTTTGTACAGATGAACGTGGTACCATCAGGCGTTTGGAAATTGCTCCCAAGGATGAACCAGACTTGTGGAGGACTACTATTTTTTTTCAGAGGTCTTGGCTGATTTCTTTTGATTTTCCCATGATGTCAAGCAAAGAGGCACTGAGTTTGAATGTAGACCTTGAAATACATCCACAGGTGCACCTCTAATTGACTCAAATGGTGTCAATTAGCCTATCAGAAGCTTCTAAAGCCATGACATAATTTTCTGGAATTTTCAAAGCTGTTTAAAGGCACAGTCAACTTGGTGTATGTAAACTTCTGACCCACTGTAATTGTGATACAGTAAATTACAAGTGAAATAATCTGTCTGTAAACAATTGTGGGAAAAATTACTTGTCATGCTGACTTGACAAAACTATAGTTCGTGAACAAAACATTTGTGGAATGGTTTTAATGACTCCAACCTAAGTGTATGTAAACTTCCGACTTCAACTGAATATATATATATATATAAATTAGCAACAACAAAAAATGTTTTTGCTTTGTCATTATGGGTATTGTGTGTAGGTTGATGAGGGAAAAAATGTGTTTAATCCATTTTAGAATACCATAAGTTATGTAAATTATAGGCTGATCTCGATCTACACCATGTCGGAGTGTGTGGAGAGGGGCTCTAGCACAGGGTAAACAGTCTAGAGACTTCGGCTCTTATGGTATTATTGTATTAAAAGGTAGGGTTGTGACAGTAATGGTTTTTAGATGATGGTTACTGGTCAGTCAAATGACAGCGTCACCATAATAACCATTTAATGCTGGCCTTCTAGGCAGAGTTCCTCTGTCCAGTGTCTGTGTTCTTTTTCCCATCTTAATCTTTTATTTTTATTATCCAGTCTGAGATATGGCTTTTTCTTTGCAACTCTGCCTAGAAGGCCAGCATCCCGGAGTCACCTCTTCACTGTTGCCGTTGAGACTGGTGTTTTGCGGGTACTATTTAATGAAGCTAACAGTTTAGGACTAGTGAGGCGTCTGTTTCTCAAACTAGACACACTAATGTACTTGTCCTATCGCTCAGTTGTGTGCACCGGGGCCTCCCACTCCTCTTTTTATTCTGGTTAGAGACTGTTCTGTGAAGGGAGTAGTACACAGCGTTGTATGAAATTTTCAGTTTCTTGGCAATTTCTCACATGGAATAGCCTTCATTTCCCAGAACAAGAGTAGACTGACGAGTTTCAGAAGAAAGTTCCTTGTTTCTGGCCATTTTGAGCCTGCAATTGAACCCACAAATGCTGATGCTCCAGATACTCAGTCTAAAGAAGGTCAGTTGTATTGCTTCTTTAATCAATACAACAGTTTTCAGCTCTGCTAACATAATTGCAAAAGGGTTTTCTAATGATCAATTAGACTTTTAAAATGATAAACTTGTATTAGCTAACACAACGTGCTATTGGAACACAGGAGTGACGGTTGCTGATAATGGTCCTCTGTACGCCTATGTAGATATTCCATTAAATATCTGCCATTTCCAGCTACAATAGTCATTTACAACATTAACAATGTCTACACTGTATTTCTGATCAATTTGATGTTATTTTAATGGACCAAAAAAATAGCTTTTCTTTCAAAAACAAAGACATTTCTAAGTGACCCCAAACTTTTGAACAGGAGTGTATATATATATATCTCAGCAAAAAAAGAAACGTCCCCTCACTGTCAACTGCATTTATTTTCAGCAAACTTAACATGTGTAAATATTTGTAAGAACACAACAAGATTCAACAACTGAGACATAAACTGAACAAGTTCCACAGACATGTGACTAACAAATATGGAATAATGGTCAAAATCAAAAGTAACAGTCAGTATCTGGTGTGGCCACCAGCTGCATTAAGTACTGCAGTGCATCTCCTCCTCATGGACTGCACCAGATTTGCCAATTATTGCTGTGAGATATTACCCCACTCTTCCTGGACATTTCTAGGGGGAATGGCCCTAGCCCTCACCATCCGATCCAACAGGTCCCAGAAGTGCACATTGGGATTGAGATCCGGGCTCTTCGCTGGCCATGGCAGAACACTGACATTCCTATCTTGCAGGAAATCACGCACAGAACAAGCAGTATGGCTGGTGGCATTGTCATGCTGGAGAGTCATGTCAGGATGAGCCTGCAGGAAGGGTACCACATGAGGGAGGAGGATGTCTTCCCTGTAACACACAGCGTTGAGATTGCATGCAATGACAACAAGCTCAGTCCGATGATGCTGTGACACACCGCCCCAGACCATGACGGACCCTCCACCTCCAGATCGATCCCGCTCCAGAGTACAGGCCTCGGTGTAACGCTCATTCCTTTGACAATAAACGCTAATTACCCCTGGTGAAATAAAACCGTGACTCGTCAGTGAAGTCCTGTCTGGACCAGCGATGGTGGGTTTGTGCCCATAGGCAATGTTGTTGCCGGTGATGTCTGGTGAGGACCTGCCTTTACAACAGGCCTACAAGCCCTGAGTCCAGCCTCTCTCAGCCTATTGCGGACAGTCTGAGCACTGATGGAGGAATTGTGTGTTCCTGGTGTAACTCGGACAGTTGTTGTTGTCATCCTGTACCTGTCCCGCAGGTGTGATGTTCGGATGTACCGATCCTGTGCAGGCATGGTGTGGAAAAAATGGCCTCCACTTCAGCTACTAGGTGCACCTTTTTAAAGCGTATCTGAGGCTGGTTCAGAGAGAATTGTGTAGACTAGAGTGTATTTACTACTAGAGCCTGTATGTATTTATTTGTGTGCAATTTTGTACGGAGTCAGAAAGGCATGTCCGTCCTGTCTCCCTGTAGCGCTGTCTTAAGCGTCTCACAGTATGGACGTTGCAATTTATTGCCCTGGCCTGATCTGCTGTCCTCATGCCTCCTTGCAGCATGCCTAAGGCACGTTCAAGCAGATGAGCAGGGAACCTGGGAATATTTCTTTTGGTGTTTTTCAGAGTCAGTAAAAAGGCCTCTTTAGTGTCCTAAGTTTTCATAACTGTGACCTTAATTGCCTACCGCTTGAAAGCTGTTAGTGTCTTAACGACCGTTCCGCAGGTGCATGTTCATTAATTGTTTTTGGTTCATTGAACAAGCATGGGAAACAGTGATAAACCCTTTACAATGAAGATCTGTGAAGTTATTTGGATTTTTACGAATTATCTTTGAAAAAGACAGGTTTCTTTTTTTGCTGAGTTTATATACATATTTTTTCCCCCTTTATATATATTTTTTTCTGCTGAAAACTTGAGGGGCCCCCCAAAAAAACAACCCGCGGGCCACTTGGGGAACTCTACTCTACAGCCTTGTGTATTTGCGGTATGCCCTTTACAGCCAGCAACAGGTCCAGAACCAGTCGAGCTTAGGGTTGTGTTTTTAGGGCTGCAATGATACCAGATTCGTAATATAGAATTCTTTCCATGGGAAACATGAAAACACATAGCAGACTGAACTCTTTGGTCCTTCAAAAACTTGCTGTGTGTAAAATAGGTTGTGCTATATCTTGGAAAATAGATCAAATGTGACTCTGGGTGACAACATAATGGTGTTTGTTTCCAACATTAGGGCTGATTTCGTAAATATGTGAATTCCGCTTTGTGTTTTGTTTCCTTGCCACAATACTAACGAGTATCACAATACGGGTATCGTCCCGGCCCTAGTGTTTTTGTAAGGGCAGAGTAGAGTACATGGCCCGTGTGTGTGTGTGTGTGTGTGTGTGTGTGGTGGTGGGGTCGGAGAACATGAAAAGGCTGTGAGGGAGAAAAAAAAACAATAATAATTAGACAGCCTCATATCCTGACACAACAACCCCCCCCCCCTTCCCCTCTCACCCCCTCCATCACACCCTCAACCCTGAAACAGCAACCCTCACACCCCTCCCTGTGTAGGGGGTGATGTCATGCCACAGGATGGAGGGATGAGGACGGGGATGAAAGGAAGAGAGGGAAAACCCTCATGCCGGTCAGGGCCCATGCGGCCGTTGGCGCGGCAACATGAAAAGTGGAAATATCACGCTGGCATGGCGACAAAAGAGAGCAGAGCCACCAAAGCCATGGCATGATTACATGTTCCACAAGAGACGCCAATATCACACAGAGAGAGGGAGAGAGACTAAAGAGAAGGAAAGAGAGAGACTAGAGAGAAGGAAAGAGAGAGACTAGAAAGAAGGAAAGAGAGAGAGAGAGACTAGAGAGAAGGAAAGCGAGAGAGAAGGAAAGAGCGATAGAGAGTGTGAGAGAGACTAGAGAGAAGGAAAGAGAGAGAAAGAGGGATAGAGTAGAGGGCAAGAGGGAGAGGGTAGTGGACCGGATTACCAGGAAGCTAGGAACATGTCACCCCAGCCAGGCTAGTTAGGACAGAAATACACCACTTAAAAAGACAGGCAGCACAATTATGAGCACAAAGTTAGTTTTTTCACTAAATTGGTAATTTGCCCAATCAGATCACCTCTGACAAAGATCTGATGTGAAAAGATTTGATGTGATTGATCAAAAGACCAATTAGGGAGAAAAAAAGATTTGAATTGGGCTGCCCGTGTAGACGCAGCAATACTGTTCAACACTACACTTAAAAGAAACCATCATGCAAGGATCTATTCAACACTTCACACAAAACACCACAAGTCAACTTACTGCGCTATAACTCTTTAGTCTGCACAAGTAAAATGTATAGGCATAGCTACAGCTCTCTGAACAAAGCTAAACCCTGCAGGGAAATACAATGTGTAGATGTTAGATGAACAGCTCAGTGGCTATCTACAACGCTACAAAAACAACTCTTCCACAAACACAGGCAAAGGAAACACAAGCTAGGACCCAATCTTCCAGTGCTTCCCTGCTGTAGAGGGAGCCGCTGTGTGTGCAGCACGCAGGGAGGGAGGCAGCGGTGGGGGTCACAGGTCAACAGCCCAGCGCCTCTCATAAGAACCAGACAGGAAGAGCTGGGAAAAAAACGGTGTACATATATACACCACCAAATGAAGTGGTGGGTTTGGCATCGAAAAACAAAAGCATATGCAGAAAAGTACCTCATACCTACAGTAAAATATGGTGGTGGGGCTATTATGGGACCTTTTATGGTCAACGGCAACATGAACATGAACCAAGTATCAGGACATTTTAGCAAAAAACCTGGTTGCCTCTTGGCCGCGAGTTGATCTTCCAGCAAGACAACAACCCCAAGCACTAATCAAATTCCAGAAGAAAATGGTTAATCAACCACAAAATCTAAATAAATGTCCGTCTCCGGACTTGAACCCCATTGGTTTATTTTGAATAGGGCAGACGAAGGATATCAAGGATCTGGAAAGATTCAGTAAGGAAGACCGGTCTAAGATCCCTCCCAATGTGTTCTCCATTCTCATAAAATGGTTCAGTGTCGTTATCCTCGCAAGGGGAGGGTGCTAGAGCATTGAAAACAGCCAATAATGTTGACCTGTATCTTTTTGAAATTTTTTGTTGTTGTATTACTTGTTAACCTCTTCCCTCTACTCGGGACGCTTGCGTCCCAACTAGAGCTCTGGAAATGCAAATGCGCTACGCTAAATGCTAATAGTATTAGTTAAAACTCAAACGTTCATTAAAATACACATGCAGGGTATCGAATTAAAGCTACACTCGTTGTGAATCCAGGCAACAAGTCAGATTTTTAAAATGCTTTTCGGCGAAAGCATGAGAAGCTATTATCTGATAGCATGTAACACCCCAAAAGACCCACAGGGGACGTAAACAAAATAATTAGCATTTCGGCGTTACACAAACCGCACAATAAAATAGAAAACATTCATTACCTTTCACCATCTTCTTTGTTGGCACTCCTAGATGTCCCATAAACACTATTTGGGTCTTTATTTCGATTAAATCGGTCCATATAAAGCCTAGATATCGTTATATGTAGACTGTGTGATAAACGAAAAAACATTGTTTCAAAACGTAACGTCATTTTTTAAAATTCAAAAAGTCGACGATAAACTTTCACAAAACACTTCAAATACGTTTGTAATGCAACTTTAGGTATTAGTAAACGTTAATAAGCGATAAAATTCATCAGGAGGCGATGTAAAGATCATTAGCTGTCCGTCTGGAAAAATGTCCGGCTAGAAACTCAACGAAAATATCCGGTCCTAGACCGGAGGAGATACGGTGTCCTGCATGTGTTTGACCAAGAAAAAACTTGAAGGGAAATGACAAGACTCTAGACACCGTGTGGAAGCTGTAGGTACTGCAACCTCAGTCAATTAATTGTGGTTCACCTTTATCAATGGGTTCAAGTAGCGCATGGATATATTTTCCCATTTTCAGTGATCAGTTTTTCCTGTGCTTTTCGATGTAAATGCCGTTCTGGTAAAGCCACAGCAGTGATTTAACCAGTTTTATAAACGTCTGAGTGTTTTCTATCCACACAGACTAAGCAAATGCATATACTATATTCCTGGCATGAGTAGCAGGGCGCTGAAATGTTGCGCGATTTTTAACAGAATGTTCAAAAAAGTAGAGGGTCGACTTAAGAGGTTAAACAAAATCTCTTTCCCTGAACAATTGTATTAGTATAAAATAATATAATTTTATTTTTTTAACAGTCTTTTTTGCGCTTTATCTCTTTATCAGGGGTGTCAATAATTATGGACCTGACTGTATGTGACACAATACTGGTTTTGGTGTGGAAGCCTGCTCTCTCTACTGCACTAGGACTTCATAGGCTAGCATACCCCACCCCTCACCTCCATTTTCTTTCACCCTTTCCCGTAAGTCCTGCCTTTCACCCTTTCCCCTAAGTCCTGCCTTTCACCCTTTCCCGTAAGTCCTGCCTTTCACCCTTTCCCGTAAGTCCTGCCTTTCACCCTTTCCCGTAAGTCCTGCCTTCCACCCTTTCCCGTAAGTCCTGCCTTTCACCCTTTCCCGTAAGTCCTGCCTTTCACCCTTTCCCGTAAGTTCTGCCTTTCACCCTTTCCCGTAAGTCCTGCCTTTCACGCTTTCCCGTAAGTCCTGCCTTTCACGCTTTCCCGTAAGTCCTGCCTTTCACCCTTTCCCGTAAGTCCTGCCTTTCACCCTTTCCCGTAAGTCCTGCCTTCCACCCTTTCCCGTAAGTCCTGCCTTCTGTTCATCAAACCTGCCTCTAATGGTGGGTCAGCTACAATAGAAGTAGTTAGTAGTCCTGGCTGCTTTGTTTTCCATTTCAGTAGAGAATCTATGAAGCCAGAATTAGAGTTTAAAAACATCACGATACATTAAAAAAAACGTGAGCTGGCGCACACCCAGAGGAAATTGATTTCGTGTAGAGGTGCTGACTAACGGCGAATAAACTATAAGATGCAAAAATAAAAATAAAGAGTCGCACACTTTATATATATAAACTCCCGGTAATTTATTGGGCAAATCACCAACGTTTCGGGCATCAATGTGCCTTCTTCAGGGTGAACATCGTGATGCAAATAGCATATTCGGGGCATGTAGCATATTCTAGAATTGGAATTTAGATCCGAAACTGGGCGGCAAAGTGTGTAGTAAACAGAGAGGAGGGTTGAGTATGGGGTTATACAGGGGGTAAGGCTAGACCGGGCACGGCAGGGTGGGGTGAGGGGGGATATCTGAGCCTGTTTGGGACTACTGTCTGCGGGCACTATGGGAGTAGGGGCATGGGGGCTGGCAGGGGCACTTCGGGCTGTGTGTCTGTCTGGCATTACAGTAGAGTAGTGGCCGTGTCTGGCTCTGGGAACACTACAGGCCCCCAGCTGTGCTCGGGCCCAGGCAGGCAGGGTCTGGTCTGTCAAGATGGGCCAAACAACAATGAAGAGGCCTTTCCCCTCTCCTTTCTCTCTCTCACTTTACACACTAATTATAGACCAGCAATGTCCCACTGTCCCCTCAAAACAAACCAGGAAAGAGAATGGAAGAACAAGGCGCCTCCTCTTCTCCCTCCTCCTTTTCATCTCCACTCTAATGAGGGGATGGATACTGTCATCTAGATCACTTTCACAACACCTCCCCCTGAAAGAGGGCCACAGGTCTGCTGGATGGGCTCTGCTCCTGCACCAAACCACCCCTCCCCAATTCCAACATGGCCGCCTGCCTACAAAAACAAGAGATCATCCCTATGGTGGCCCCAAATATCAGCTCAGCAGACGTTGAGTCAAGGCCTCACTGCAGTCCAGTCAGAACACTACTGTACGCCAAAAACACTTGACTGACCCGTCGACTACAACAAATGATACAGTCGGTACTTTCAAGAGAGGAACCTATCGGCCACACTTGTTCCTATTCCCAGGTATAGTACAAGATTCTTCAAGTGTTTGAGTGCCTTCGTTCTAGCATTACCATTAGCTCAGCTTTCAGATCCTGGCGTGTTGCGTGTTCTGTTCTCCTCTGTCCTACTCGGTAGCTAGCATTGAACGCCAACCGACCGCTAACCGTCGCCTCCAGAGAAAGTGCCTCATCCATTAGCATGTCTATACAGCTACAAGGAGCGCTCCTTCAATTATGAATGGCTGCCCTCTTTCTGTCACTGGGAAGGCGAGGCCAGGCGTGTACAGGATAAACGAGACGATAACCCCCCCCCCCCTTCCTCAGGGACAAGTGGTATGTTCCATTAGGAAGGACACTTAATTAAAGCCATGATAAAATACCACTCTGGACACCAGAGGGGGGGACTGGTGGAGGGGTGGAGGGGAGAGGCAAGTGAAGGCTTCAGTTCCTCTCTTCTGATTATTGAAGCGAAAAGAGGAGAGGTGAAAAACAAAAACAAAACCTGTAAACGAACGGTTCCCTTGACAACCAGGGATCAGAGATAAATAATACTGACAACGTTTTAATTAAGTTGCTGAACACAAGTTGTCTTCACTTCAGAGCCAGGCCGAATCTGCCCATGCTGATAGGATGAAGGAGTGATGTTGTCTGGCATGTACAGGAGCTGATCCCAGATCAGCACTCCTACCCTGAGACACTTGATACATACGGGCCAAGGTCTTGTTTAACATCCAGCACCTACCCAAAGACATTGCATCATGTTCGTCTGTGTGCATGTATAACCTAGCTGTGTTGCTCACCTTTCCCAGGACAGTGAGACAGCTGGGGTCCAGCTCAGGCTGCTCCAGCTTCACCACTCCCACCCAGCCATACTCGTATAGGTCCTCCTCATCATTGTTGTTACACAGCCCCAGCGGATGCATCTGGAGACACGAGGAAAAGCTTGGGTCAATATCACAACATATAACACAGGATTAACGTCCTTCACGGCACAGCATAGGGTTAAAATCATTCTAGGGATCCTGGGAAAACATGCTCCTGCAAGAGCCTAAATGTCCCTTATTATATTACATACAAGCTGGTGCAGGTGTGTGTCTGTGTTTGCGGTCGGGCTCAAAGAGATTGCCGTTGAAGTGCGCTTTATACACTGTACCTATGAGCTAAGCAGCAGCGCTACGGTTTAACAGCCAGCCAGGCACATTCATATTACTATAAAAGGATGTAAGGCTTTAAATGAAGAGAGAGAAAAAAGCCAATGGTAAAGTAGCTAAGTTCCACACCACTGCACATTACCCAGTGTCTAGAGTATCTTAAGTGGTCCCCCTATTATCCCTAAGGCTACTAAATGATCTTGGGGTTTGCAGTGCCATTCCTCAGAGCACAGAAAGAGAATGACTAGAATGGAAAAGAATCCCCCTTCAGACCACAGCAATACTTCAGGTCGAACGCACTGATTATAGGCCTAAGTTGCGCTGGATAAGTGTCCGCTAAATGACTACAATGTAGAATGTCTGTAATTGAAATGCCCAGTCTATTCTATGTCATTGTATTCTTATGTCCTGACGCAGAGGGAGGATGTCTGCAGAGTAGATTAGACCTGAGGACTGAGGATAGGAGGGCAGACATGACAGAGGCTGGCTGACTCACTCTCTGTGTGTGTGTGTGTGTGTGTGTGTGGGGCACGAGGCAGCCCCCTGTAATTACAGACTAATGCATCATGATTCATCTCAGAAAGCTCTTTAGCTACTTTACTTCAGACTTTCTCTTCTTTGATTACGTAGGGGGATTTAGAAATAGACCTATATGTCTGCATCCCAAATGGCACCATGTTCCCTTCCATAGTACACTAGTGTTGATCGTCTGGTTTGGGGACCTACAGTATGTCGTCATCATACATATCCCCCAATGGGAACAAAAACACAGAAACCACGCAAAAATAAATACACTTTAAAAAAAATAATTTTAAACAGCATAAAATGGAACACTTGACGTCTAGGCTTCTAACTTCAAGGAGCCTACTTGCCATTCCCCAAAATGCTTTAAGTATTGCACCAATATTTCCTGAGGTGATGACACGGACTGCTGTGGACTGTTATTCTCTATATCTAAAAGCAGCCTTTCTTCCTTCCTGCTCTGTGGGGCCTCAGCCTGGCCTTGTAAACTCAACAGGTAAAGACTTGAAGAATTCATCGTATTCAGGCCTAAGCCAGTCAGGGATTGTCTGACTTTACTGTAAAAAGGCTCTCCACAGTGATTTCACCGTCTACGCAATTCAGCTGCACAAAAGGAAATGGAACGAGGTGGAGAACTACGCAAACAAACCTCCGCCGGCGCTGTTGAGTTCTGTGTAGAGCCTTTAACACTCAACATGGTCGGCCATCCAACTGAACCAAATCAAGACAAAAGTTACATTGAAATATAAAAACAAGACAACTACAGCAAGAGAGAAACCTACAGTGTAAACTGCACATATCTGTTCGAGCATAAAAACAAAGAGGGTAATTTCACTCCTTCTCCGATACCCAAAATTAGATTAAACGTCTTAAAAAAATAAAAATAAAATTAAGTTGGGAGCTGGTGTCCTTAGGTCACAAAGACCCATCCCCTCCCCTCCCCACCCTGACCAGTAGCAGCAGCTTAGTGGACCCTCTGGGTCTGAGGATGACCCCAGATACCCTCTCTCTCCCTGCCCTCTGAACTCTACTTCATCACTTTGGGAGAGAGCTGCTCTGCTGGTTGGAGTTCGGGCGAGGCATGCAGCAGGACCATTGAAAAGGTAGACTAAAAGTATGTGGACACCTGCTAGTCAAACATCACATTCCAAAATAATGGGCATTAATATGGAGTTGGTCCCCCCTTTTGCTGCTATAACAGCCTCCACAGGATGTCAACAGACTAGTTGGAAAGGTGACATCCTATGACAGTGCCACGTTGAACGTCACTGAGCTCTCCAGTACGGGCCATTCTACTACCAATGTTTGTCTATGGAGATGTAATGGCTGTGTGCTCGATTTTATACACCTGTCAGCAACGGGTGTGGGTGAAATAGTCAAATCCACTAATTTGAAGGGGTGTCCATATACATTTGGCCATGTAGTGTATTTAGAGGGGAGGTTTGTCACTCCATCGCCATATGGCAAAGGGGGGGCGGCCCACTGACCTGAGGGTTTTGGAGGAGTGTGTGTGTGCGTGTGTTGGGTGGGGGTTAGAGTTCAGGGCTTAAATGCAAATAGCCCAAGATGGTCATTGTGTGTCATAGGAAAGGAATGCTGACAAAGTGTGTAATGTCGTTTGAGAGTTCTCTCTTCTCTATGAAGTTCCCCATTTCCCCCACTGAAGGATGTAATGTGATAGAGACATTGGATTCTCCACACGAACACCTCTCTATCATTACTAGTTTAGAGGCATACTGGAACCACAGATGCTAAATTTGAGAAATCAAGAGCCTCGGGACAGCCATGGGGAAGGAATATTAAAGACACACACACAAACACGTAAAGCACACACACACAAACACGTAAAGCACACACACACACACACACACACACACACACACACACTTAAGTGTACACAGACAAGGGTTTCTGTTAGCCGGTGATAGCCAGTACCAGTCAGAATTTTGGACACATCTACTCATTCAAGGGTTTTTCTTTATTTTTACTATTTTCTACATTGTAGAATAATAGTGAAGACATAAAAACTATGAAATAACACATATGGAATCATGTAGTAACCAAAAAAGGGTTAAACAAATCAAAACATATTTTAGATTCTTCAAAGTAGCCACCCGTTGCCTTGACAGCTTTGCACACTCTTGGCATTCTCTCAACCAGTATCATGAGGAATAATTTTCTGACAGTCTTGAAGGAGTCCCACATATGCTGAGCACTTGTTGGCTGCTTTATCTTCACTCTGCGGTCGGGTGATTGTGGAGGCCAGGTCATCTGATGTAGAACTCCATCACTCTGCTTCTTGGTCAAATGGCCCTTACACAGCCTGGAGGTGTGTTTTGGGTCATTGTCCTGTTGAATAACAAGTGATAGTCCCACTAAGCCCAAACCAGAATGCTGTGGTGTGCCTTGAATTTGAAAGAAAACCACAGACAGTGTCACCAGCAAAGCACTCCCACACCATCACACTTCCTCCTACATGCTACATGGTGGAAACCACACATGCGGAGATCATCCATTCACCTACTCTGCGTCTCACAAAGACACAGCGGTTGGAACCAAAAAAATGATTTATACGGGTCTAATGTCCATTGCTCGTGTTTCTTGGCCCAAGCAAGACTCTTCTTCTTATTGCCGTCCTTTGGTAGTGGTTTCCTTGCAGCAATTTGGCCATAACGCAGTCTCCTCTGAACAGTTGACGTTGAGATGTGTCTGTTACTTGAACTCCGTGAAGCATTTATTTGGGCTCTATTCTGAGGTACAGTTAACTCTAATGAACTTATCCCCTGCAGCAGAGGTAACTCTGGGTCTTCCTTTCCTGTGGCGGTCCTCACGAGATTCAGTTTCGTCATAGCGCTTGATGGTTTTTGCGACTGCACTTGAAGAAACTTTCAAAGTTCTAGACATTTTCCGGATTGACTGACCTTCATGTCTTAAAGTAATGATGGAATGTCGTTTCTTTTTGCTTATTTGAGCTGTTCTTGCCATAATATGGACTTGGTCTTTTACCAAATAGGGCTATCTTCTGTATACTACCCCTACCGTGTCACAACACAACTGATTTGGCTCAAATGCATTAACCTCATAGTCCGCCCAAACCCGTATGCGGTAGCGTAACTACAGCCTCAAGCTCATTACCATAACGCAACGTTAGCGATTTCTAAAAATCGCAAATGAAATGAAATAAATATGCCTGCTCTCAAGCTTATCCTTTTCTTAACAATCCTGTCGTCTCAGATTTTCAAAATATGCTTTAGAACCAGAGAAAATCAATAATTTGTGTAAGAGTGGTGATAGCTAGCTTAGCATTTAGCGTTAGCATTTAGCACGCAACATATTCACAAAAACCAGCCAAGGAATCAAATAAAATAATTTACCTTTGAAGAACTTCAGATGTTTCAATGAGGAGACTCTCAGTTACATAGCAGATGTCCAGTTTTTCCTGAAAGATTCTTGTGTAGGACACATCGTTCCCTTTTGTTACTATGCATTTGGCTACCGAAACTAACCGAAAATTCAGTCACCTACATGTCGAACTTTTTTCCGAATTAACTCCATAATATCGACTGAAACATGGAAAACGTTGTTTGAATCAATCCTGAAGGTGGTTTGTCATATATCTCTCCATTGAAAGCACCGTCCTTGTAGCCTGGTTTGTTCTGAGATTCGAATGGAAAAATACTGGGAGCTGAGTTTTGCGCACACTGTATATATATATATTTAAATCAAATAAATACATTTGGCACAGGGCCAATTGTTCGGGAGAAGAAGAATAAATCCCGAAATATACTTTTTAGCCTATTCATTGATGGAAATACCAGGCAATGTAAAAAATAAAAAATAAAAACATTTGACTGGTCAAGCTTATCGGTCTAAAGGGCACATTTGCATAATTTAGTGGAATTAAAATTGCCGCATCTGTACAGCATATTCGTTATGCATTTTATTTATCACACGCGTACAGCATACAGATCTTTTGAGTGGAAAATCTCTGACCGAGCGAGAGCTGCTGCTATAGCATCTCAAACCGGAAATGCATAGGCAACGAACGGAAGGCAGGCTTCATCAGCACATGACACACAACTTTGCATTTTGAAAACACATTTAAATTGTTTGAAACCTCAACGTTTTAATACATGAGGTATGTCTTACCTTGCATCAAAGTAGCCAAGCCAAAATCAGACCATATCCATGGAGGCAATTATTTTATATCAACTTTCTTTCATTGTCCAGTAGCCAAAGGAACAATCCTAGTCATATTAACAACCCATGCTAGTTGTTGTATATTAGATCACCCCTCTTTCTAAATGTCTAACGGATTTTGTCATCTCTGTCACATGAAACCGCTCGCATGTACAGTGCCCTTTTGACAAAGGTGTTTGCCCGCTAATTGCATTGTGGAAGGAACAACCTACTGCCTTGTACGCATTGCTGCGCTTACGTGACGAAATATGTTTATTTTAAACCTTCTGATCTGTTACCATTTTATTGGTTGTACGAATTGTTGTACGGTTGTACGAATTTGGGCTCTATCATCCCACAACAGTCCCAGAATCTGTTTGGAATAGTCCATTTCTTTCTCAACAAGCTGACCAATAGGTCCACTTTTCTACAATGGCGGACAGTAAATTGACAAAGGCTAGTGATTTTGCTGTTCTTTGGCTGAGGAAAAGTAAATGTGGACAGTTATTCTAACATCTTCAAAGTGCGCATCAGAATTCGGTAAGAAGAACGGCACATCGGTGCATCCTCGCATATTCTGTTAATATGAATAACCATAATCAAAATGTGATTTCTGTCATTCGGAGCACCGTGGGTGGACGCCCTAATTAGGGCACGCACCCAATGCATATGGGTCCTGTACATTTCTCAAATGTCCGGTAAATTAAAAATGCTGGTGGTAAAATGTCCGGCGCCACGTTTTCGCCACAACTGAAACCCTGACAAAGACACATACTCTTGTAGCTGGGTACGCGCACACACATTCTTGTTCTTATTTATTTCAGTGTTGCATTTCAGGTAACGTAAAATTCGAGGCAAAGGAAGCATGTCCTTCAGGCTGTGTCTTCTGAGAAGCCAAACTCCTGACGCAACAACAATACCTAGCAACATTGTCAACAAAAACATTGAATTACTTGGAAACTGTGGGCGAAAAAGAGCGATATTTTAATCAACACAGCACCAAGAAGGAAGCAGTGAAAGCAGCAGACCTTCATATTCAGAGAGAGAAAGAGGGCAATCAGTGAAGAACAAACACCATTTTAAATACAACCCATATTTAGGCTTATTTATTTTCCCTTTTGTACTTTAACTATTTGCACATCGTTACAATACTGTACAGTATATAGCCATAATGACATTTAACATGTCTCTATTCATTTGGAACTTTTGTGAGTGTAATGTTTACTGTTCATTTTGCTTTTGTTTATTATTTATTTCACTGGCTTTCGCAATGTAAACATGCCAATGAAGCCCTTTTGAATGGAATTGAATAGAGAGAGAGATCTTCACTATTCGCTAAGCATTCTCTACACGGTCTCTCCTGTAAACTTAGAGAAGGGGCAGAGCAGTATAGAAGGCTCAGGCTGCCTGGCACAGATGACTGTAGATAGGCAGGATTTAGGTAGGTAGATCGATATTACTGTTGGTAGGAGAAGGGAGAACAGCGGTCTATGCTACACATTTGGTATGATAATTCCATCTTTGAAAGCTGGGGGGGGAATCAGGAGATATAAGCAGCTCTTTACCCTATGCCTACATAGTGCATACATTAATCATCATGCTGAACTATTCCACTTCACAAATTGAAATCAACGGAATAAGGATTCATTACCTGCCCCGGTGTTGCTGTGGCTGACATATTGGGAAATGTATTTAAAATGAACAGAGGGAGGGAAGGAGAAATGGTGGGAGAAGGGAGAGAATGAGCCCCGCCTGCCCTGCTCTACTCTGCCTGTCTGTCTCCCTGCCTGTCTGTCTCCCTGCCTGTTTGTCTCCCTGTCTCCCTGGCTGCCTGTCTCTGAGTCTAGAACACTGTTCTATTGTGTTGGTCCTTTCCCTGCACCTCCAAAGGGCCTTCTGTTGTTGTTATGGCCAGCGCTGTTATTTTAGAGGCTGGCCACTATTATCTCCATCTGTACTGCTGGTACACAGCTAGAGAGAGGCTGGTTGGTCATCGGGGGATGTAAAAACATGCCTTGATTGAGGGAAGGTTGTTAATTACGGAGTTGGGATCGAATGAAGGGGCAAATGTTTTGGTGTCTTTGGCACACACACAGTGCAGAAACAGCAGAGCTTGTCATGTGCTCACTGCTCCAGAAGCTATCCTCTCGAGGTAGAGGCCTGCTACCCGACCTGAGCCCGACGGCCCCTGACATTATACATCAGGTTAGGGCAGGGTAGTGCCCGTTTTTTTTCAGGAATAACTACGGTACGGGCATAGCTCGGGTAGCACCAAATTGTTAACTAACATTTTGAAGTGGAGCCATTTGCTCGTGCTCTGCTGCGCAGTTCATCTAACGAAGATCATAACATGGTGTCAGAAGTGCTTCAACCTCGTCAAGTATAAGACAGGAGAGATTATTTCAGAGAAAATAATAATATTCCTTGTGCTGTCGGAGTTTAGAGTGACGAAAAGTAGCTAAGCGCTAACTGCTTTCATGTGTCTTCATTGAGCAGGGCAACCCAAGCGGAGCCGTTCCTATGGATACTCAGACTCGGAGCCGCCATGAACAGAGCGCATGGAGAGCGAGCTGCGGATGGGACTGAGTGACAGACCGAGAAGCAGCTAATGGATTTACTTAACGGAGGAAGTTAATTGTGATTTCAGGTTTCGGGCAGGGCCTTACATTTGGCAGAAGCAATCGGGCGTGGGTACGGTAGGGCCTGAACGTTGTGGGCATGGGTAGGGCTCAGGCTTAAAATGTATGCCCGTGCAGGGCTCTACCTCTTGGCCCCACAGCTGGACAAGAGCACTGCCTACCATGACACTTCACTTTGCTTTGCGCCTCGCCTTCTTCCTTCCTTCCTCCTTCCTTCCTTCCTTCCTTCTTCTTCTCTCTTCTCCCCCCACTCATCCCCTATCCCCTCTCCTCTATTCTCCCTTTCCCCCTCTCCTAGATGGTGTCTCCAGTTCTGCCCTGCTCGCCCCGAGGGGAGGCAGTCTTTCACATGGGTATCCCCTTACACACAGCCAACACTCTCAATGAAATCATGGCAGTGATCTGAACCCAGCTTGTCACTCAACTGGTCCCTCCCCCCATGCTCCATCTACAGAAAACAGTGTAAAGACTTGGGTTGTATGCACTAGGGCTAGGCACGAAACGGAAGAAAACGGACTGAAACAGGGAGCGACTACCTGAACTTCTCCAATGAGAAAGGCTTGTTTTCGTATTTTGTCGTTAATCATTTGGCTGCGGCATGCACTAATGAATACAACCCTGAAGTTTGGTTTGGAACAGGAGTGGGTTGCGGCTTTGCCAACTAATACTGTACGTATAAATCATCTCAATCAATAAATACAATACAGAGTTAAAAAAAATATGGGTTATGGCTGTTGCTTGTGGATTTGTCTTAGGTGCTTTAAAAAAAACATCATCATAGCATTATGGGGGATGATATACTATGTGAAGACGTGAAATGCAGTCAAATGAAAGGTGGGCCCCCACCATTCCCGAAATCCCACCCCCAGCTCGTTATCCCCTATAGGAGTGGACTGAGCCGATTTGGGGTTTGTAGGGATCAAAACAAGCCCTATTTCTAGTCCTCCCCTCTCAGAGGACATCTAAATGCAAGTCACACCATTCTCCTCTGTTAGTGACACGATTCACTCTTCCTTTGATCATTCAACAACAACTAATTCAGACCCCCCCCCTCCTCCTCCATCCCTCACTTTCCACCATCGCTTTGCACCCCTATTTGCAGCACCACCCCCCTCCCCCATCCCTCACTTTCCACCATTCCACCACCCCCCCTCCCCCATCCCTCACTTTCCACCACCACCCCTATTTGCAGCACCACCCCCCCCCCATCCCTCACTTTCCACCATCGCTTTGCACCCCTGTTTGCAGCACCACCCCTACCCCCCCCTCCCCCATCCCTCACTTTCCACCATCGCTTTGCACCCCTATTTGCAGCACCACCCCCCTCCTCCCCCATCCCTCACTTTCCACCATCGCTTTGCACCCCTATTTGCACCACCCCCCCCCCATCCCTCACTTTCCATCCTTTGCACCCCTGTTTGCAGCACCACCCATGCCCCCCCTTCCCCCATCCCTCACTTTCCACCATCGCTTTGCACCCCTATTTGCAGCACCACCCCTGCCCCCCTCCTACATCCTCCTTTCCCGCAACCCCCAACATTTTAAATCGCTCCCCGCGTTTTGTTGTCTGAGTCGCAGCATGCTATACCGCCCCTGCCTGAAAGAACTTGATCGGGTTCAGAGCTAGGAGGAGGAGGAGGAGGAGGAAACTCAAGGCAGGACAAGGCTAGCTAGTTTCCCCTACTGCTCTCCAACTAAACTCTCCACCTTCCTTCAGCCCCCCCTTCAGCCGTCTAAAATCTAACTAAACGGAATAAGGCAACAACAAAAAAATCTCACGTTTTGTTTTTTCCATGTTTCAGATCACTCTCAAAAACCACACTTTTATTAAATAGAAAAACATCAACATGGAATGTTCTAAGTCTACAACCATGCTTAAAATCACATCAGGAGACCACTTTTGAAGTCTGGGAAATGTTAAGACTTTTTAAGTGTGTACCAGCAAGAGACTTGTTGGTTAACAGTGTTTCTTGTAGCTCATGTGATTGCAGGGTATGCTAAACAAATCGCCACTGGATTGATCCAAATATTCATGGTATCATTCTGCCAGGGAAGGCATAGGCTACTTTGTAGCTAACATTTCATTGAGAAGGTTTTTGGGAGAGCCTTTCCATCTAACCAGAAGACGTTTATCATTAGCATCATCCGTAACGGCTCCACAAAGCGGCAGTTCTCCGCATCGTGGATTTTATAGGGATCCTACTAACTTAAAGAAATGCTGTGTGGGTCAAAGATTTCACAAACATCCGCCCCGGCTCTGGTTTAGAAGAACCTGCTTGGACCATTACAGCGTCAAAGGGTGCGTTTGACTGTGGGAAGATGGTTGTGTTAGCTGCAACACTACATTCAGAGCACAGTGCTCCTGTACATGATCATCTTAGACAGTGCTTCTGCTGATGCACCAGGTAGTCAACTTCAAAACAGCAGGCAGATTGGAGGACATAGCAGACAATTTGATTCCTCAGCTAAAATCATCACGCGCCACAGACTGAAAGACAGACGGAGAACGAGATTACACACGCATAATAGCAACTTGTTGTTTATCCTGGATATGGAGCTGTGCTCAGCTTAACCAAAGGAACAACTGAAACGAACCCTCTGTTTCATTCTCAAATCCCAGTTAAGAAAGGAAATGAAACACAGACTCCTAAAAAAAAAAAAAAAAGCCACGAGCAAGCCCACTACCATGTCACAGAGCAGCTCAGCACAGGGACTTACAGTATCCCAACTACTGTGCTTCTAATATAGTCTAACATTGCATGAAATCGCACCCTATTCCCTTTATAGTGCACTACTTTTGACCAGGGCCCTAGGGCTCAGTAGGGAATAGGGTCCATTTGAGACACAGTTTAGGACACTGTCTGGTGATGACAGAATTTAGGTCGTGATGCAGATCGGTTTCACTGACAATCAGAAGGGAGAGAGCAAGCCCACAGGCACACTGTGCCATCCCAAACACCGTGCCATCACAAACACCGTGCCATCACAAACACCGTGCCATCCCAAACACTGTGCAATCCCAAACACCGTGCCATCCCAAACACCGTGCCATCACAAACACCGTGCCATCACAAACACCGTGCAATCCCAAACACCGTGCATTCCCAAACACCGTGCAATCCCAAACACCGTGCCATCACAAACACCGTGCCATCACAAACACCGTGCCATCACAAACACCGTGCAATCCCAAACACCGTGCCATCACAAACACCGTGCCATCACAAACACCGTGCAATCCCAAACACCGTGCAATCCCAAACACGGTGCCATCACAAACACCGTGCAATCCCAAACACCGTGCCATCACAAACTAGGGCCGTGGCAAAAGTGAAATCACGAAGCAGAAGTCACTCTTTGGTCCTTCAAAAACTGCAGTATGGAAAATATTGTGTGCTATATCTTGGAAAATAAATACATGTGACTCTGGATGACAACATAATGGTGTTTGTTTCCAACATTAGGGTGGTTTTCCTAAAGTTAAATACGCTTCGTGTTTTGTTTCCTTGCCACGATACTAACGAGCATCGCCACCACAAACACTATGCCATCCCACGCACCATACCACCACAAACACTATGCCATCCCACGCACCATGCCACCACAAACACTATGCCATCCCACGCATCATGCCACCACAAACACTATGCCATCCCATGCACCATGCCACCACAAACACTATGCCATCCCAAACACCATGCCACCACAAACACTATGCCATCCCATGCACCATGCCACCACAAACACGATGCCATCCCACGCACCATGCCACCACAAACACTATGCCATCCCATGCACCATGCCACCACAAACACTATGCCATCCCAAACACCATGCCACCACAAACACTATGCTATCCCAAACACCATGCCACCACAAACACTATGCCATCCCAAACACCATGCCACCACAAACACTATGCCATCCCACACATCATGCCACCACAAACACTATGCCATCCCACGCACCATGCCACCACAAACACTATGCCATCCCACCACAAACACTATGCCGTCCCAAACACCATGCCACCACAAACACTATGCCATCCCACACACCATGCCACCACAAACACTATGCCATCCCACCACAAACTCTATCCCATCCCACGCACCATGCCACCACAAACACTATGCCATCCCACGCACCATGCCACCACAAACACTATGCCATCCCACGCACCATGCCACCACAAACACTATGCCATCCCACGCACCATGCCACCACAAACACTATGCCATCCCAAACACCATGCCACCACAAACACTATGCCATCCCAAGCACCATGCCACCACAAACACTATGCCATCCCAAACACCATGCCACCACAAACACTATGCCATCACACACATCATGCCACCACAAACACTATGCCATCCCACCACAAACACTATGCAATCCCACCACAAACACTATGCCATCCCACCACAAACACTATGCCATCCCATGCACCATGCCACCACAAACACTATGCCATCCCACGCACCATGCCACCACAAACACTATGCCATCCCACGCACCATGCCACCACAAACACTATGCCATCCCACGCATCATGCCACCACAAACACTATGCTATCCCACGCACCATGCCACCACAAACACTATGCCACCACAAACACTATGCCATCCCACACACCATGCCACCACAAACACTATGCCATCCCACCACAAACACTATGCCATCCCACCACAAACACTATGCCATCCCACGCACCATGCCACCACAAACACTATGCCATCCCACGCACCATGCCACCACAAACACTATGCCATCCCACGCACCATGCCACCACAAACACTATGCCAATCCACGCACCATGCCACCACAAACACTATGCCATCCCACGCACCATGCCACCATAAACACTATGCCATCCCACGCACCATGCCACCACAAACACTATGCCATCCCACGCACCATGCCACCATAAACACTATGCCATCCCACGCACCATGCCACCACAAACACTATGCCATCCCACCACAAACACTATGCCATCCCACGCACCATGCCACCACAAACACTATGCCACCACAAACACTATGCCACCACAAACACTGGCAGAGTGACAGGTTTCACTAGATGTTCTCTAGGTCAGTCAGGTCCAATGATTAACCACTAGAGCGGTTGGTTAAGGTTCATAGGTTTCTCTATTTTGGGAAGGGGAAGAGCTAGCACCTTTTCACGTGTACACAGAAATATACCGGAGAAGAAGAACCCGGGAACCACGCCAGTCTACTGTACTTAGTCAATGCCACTCCGTCATTGCTCGCCCTAATATTTATATATTTCTTAATTCCATTCTTTTACTTTCAGATGTGTGTATTGTTGTTAATGATTAGATACTGCTGCACTGTTGGAGCTAGGAACACAAGCATTTTGCTACACCCGCAATAACATCTACTAAATATATGTATGTGACCATTAAAATTAGATATTTGATTTGAGTCCTCTTCTCTTGTCTCACCCACCTGTGTTGTGTTCCTTAAGCTAGGCTACAGACGTGTGTGTTCCAGTGTGTGTTTGAGGGAGGGAGGGAGAGAGTGTGTGTGTGTGTGCTTGCGAGAGAAAGAGAGAGCTCAGGGCACTACAGCTCTCAATGAATGATACTGGTACTGGAGAAGGCAAGTATGTGTGTTCTCCCCAAAAGTCTTCCACCGTGAACTCAATGACCCCACTCCACACCCCCCACACACGTTCACACACGCATGCAAAAACACACACACCAGCTGCACTGACCCGGGGCATTGACGGGCTAGGGCCTCCCACTGCATCCCCCAACCCCATTCATCTTCAGAGAGGTGTGAGGTAGCCCTTACAACGATCCCAGCTTATGTGTGATACTATCGTAGTTCAACATTGTTGCAGGTTTGCAATGGGAGAGCGTACTTGTATTAGCATATCATCACGTCATGACCACTAGGCAGGGTAGCCTAGTGGTTAGAGCGTTGGACTAGTAACCGGAAGGTTGCAAGTTCAAACCCCCGAGCTGACAAGTTACAAATCTGTCATTCTGCCCCTGAACAGGCAGTTAACCCGCTGTTCCTAGGCCGTCATTGAAAATAAGAATTTGTTCTTAACTGACTTCCCTGGTTAAATAAAGGTAAAATAAATAAATAAATAAATAAAATGAAGATATTGACACTCCCCTTACATTGTGTGGTTGGTGGATTTAATCAATGACCTGCGCAAACGTGTGTGAGTCTGCTCTGAACACACACATCAAATACCCTCAACCTCAAATGGCCCCCCAGCTGCCAAATACTTCCAGTGATACCTCATCCTCAGAACTGGATGCTCGCTCGCAATAACATGCCCACACATAGCGGGGAGAACACACACACACACGCGTGGCCGTGCCAGTTTCCTGTCGATGCATGTCATTTAAACTCTGTCCCAGCAGCCAAACAGTGATTTTCACAGAGAGTTATTGCCACACAGTTCCACTCCATCTGTTTATCCATGAGGAGGACCGAGCCATAGTATAGTAGTATAGAATAGTCTCTCTCAGGGCCTCCCGAGTGGCGCTGCGGTCTAATGCACTGCATCATAGTGCTAGAGGCGTTACTACAGACCCGGGTTCATTCCCTTAGGACGACGCACAATTGGCCCAGCGTCGTCTGGGTTTGGCCAGGGGGGATTTACTCTCACCCTAGCAACTCCAAGTGGCGGGCCGGGTGCCTGCAGGCTGACCCCGGTCGCCAGCTGAACGGTGTTTCCTCCAACACATTGGTGCGGATGGCTTCCGGGTTAAGCTGGAGGGTGTTAAGGAGTACGGTTAGGTGGGTCAAGTTTCAGAGGACGCATGACTCTACCTTCGCGTCTCTGAGACCGTTGAGGAGAAATAAGGGGGTCAAAAAAAAGTATAATAACAAAAATAAATTCAAGTCTCTCGCTCTGACATTGCATGCTCTCTCTTTATCCAGCTCTTCTCGTTGTTGGGATGTCAAGTCTGTATCTTTCTCAATCAATCATGTTGTATCGAAAGCTTTTTCTCCCCAGTCTGAACAGTGACTAAGGACAGACGCACACACAGACAGAGAGAGAGACAGAGAGAGAAGATGAAAGTGAAAGAGAGAGAGAAAGAGAATGAATGAAAGTGAGAGACCAAACCAAAACATTCTGACTGACCGGGCCTATGAAGTACTGTAGCAATTGAGTAGCTGTCTCCTCTTTCTACTTCATTTCCCAGCACTGTAAATAACTTCAAAGGGGGCTGGTAGCCTTGAGGAGCGGAGAGAGAGAGAGCGAACGAGAAGAGAGAGAAAGTGAGAGAGACAGAGGGGGGGGGGGTCCAATTACAGGAGTAGCAGCTGGGAGGACCTACAGGTGGGACCATCCCTCCCCTCTCCTCCTCTCTCCTGAGGTAACCTGATCTCAGTAAAGGATCCCAGTGCTCCTCCGCTTTGTCTTCTCTTATCCACAGATGAGACGGAACAACATGCATAGCCTGATTAACTTCATGCCGTCGCTCTGAATGTCTGTGCAATGTAACATTCAATCACAGTTGATTAAAGAGACGTTTGAAGACGTTTGTGTGAGTCCGAGGGCGTCTGCTAACATTGGTGACAGTAGTACCCGTGTGTAATACAACTAGGGATGAAACGGTTTCACAATAAACCTTGGTAGAAAATTCCCCGACGGGTTAGTATTAACGTTTCAAAAATGAATGATCATAAAACCGTGTTTGATTACCGACGTATTAAGTAAACACTGTCCAACATCAACCAAAGTTAGCAACGGTCTGGCGCAGGCGCAGCATGTAACGCGGGTTTGGTTTTGTGCGAAAAAAACATGGCGGAAGGCAGTGACAGCGCTCTCGGAGATGTTTCAGCCTTCTTAAGAGGACCAAATCTGAAGTGTGGTCATATTTAGGGTTTTACAAGAGTGCCGAGGGAAACTTAAATCGAAGATGGTCACCCTGTCTGCAGAACATGCAAAACAAAACAAAAACAAAAAACGTTGCTAAAAGAGGGGCAACACTTCAAATCTCGTGAGTCATCTTCGTGACCACCACCTAGTACTTTATAGCGAATGCAAGGAAAGGTCACTTTTAGCTCAATGCATGACGTGGGGAGTTTGGAATTGGGGGGGAGGTCATGGTTTGTCGGTCTGACTTGCTAATAGCTTGTCAATAATGTAAACGGAAGCTTTCAGTGTTACCTATTTTTGTAGAAACACTACACGTTCTGCCGTTGTATGCGTCCGTATGTCTGCAGACGCGATTCTCCCACTGCACACGATAACACGTTATGAGGTTTAGTCACCCAACCAACAGATTTTGATCATTAAAAATGTGTCAGTCGTCGACTTGGTTGTTAAACTGTTCCAATGTGCGAAACACTAGACTCCTGTATATTATGACTCCTATAAAAGACTCCTGTATATTATGACTCCTATAAAAGACTCCTGTATATTATGACTCCTATAAAAGACTCCTGTATATTAAGACTCCTGTATATTATGACTCCTATAAAAGACTCCTGTATATTATGACTCCTATAAAAGACTCCTGTATATTATGACTCCTATAAAAGACTCCTGTATATTATGACTCCTATAAAAGACTCCTGTATATTAAGACTCCTGTATATTATGACTCCTATAAAAGACTCCTGTATATTATGACTCCTATAAAAGACTCCTGTATATTATGACTCCTATAAAAGACTCCTGTATATTAAGACTCCTGTATATTATGACTCCTATAAAAGACTCCTGTATATTAAGACTCCTGTATATTATGACTCCTATAAAAGACTCCTGTATATTCTCAATTGCTGGGCTCATTGCAATTTGTGTTGTTATTTTAATGTCAACACCTGCACATTGGATTTGTTTACCTATGGTTGTGTTATTCTTACGTGCACATTGGATTTGTTTACCTATGGTTGTGTTGTTCTTACGTGCACATTGGATTTGTTTACCTATGGTTGTGTTGTTGTTACGTGCACATTGGATTTGTTTACCTATGGTTGTGTTGTTGTTACGTGCACATTGGATTTGTTTACCTATTGTTGTGTTGTTCTTACGTGCACATTGGATTTGTTTAGCTATGGTTGTGTTGTTCTTACGTGCACATTGGATTTGTTTACCTATGGTTGTGTTGTTGTTACGGGCACATTGGATTTGTTTACCTATGGTTGTGTTGTTCTTACGTGCACATTGGATTTGTTTACCTATTGTTGTGTTGTTCTTACGTGCACATTGGATTTGTTTAGCTATGGTTGTGTTGTTCTTACGTGCACATTGCTTTACTTGTGTTGCTTCTTATATGCACATTTGATTTGCTTTAAGGTTGTGTTCATTAACCTGTTCAACCTATGGGGGCGCTGTGTCATTATTGGATAAAAAGACGTGCCCGTTTTAAGCGCAATATTTTGTCACGAAAAGATGCTCGACTATGCATGGAATTGACAGCCTTGGAAAGACAAAACTCTGATGTCTCCAAAACTGCAAAGATATTATCTGTGAGTGCCCCAGAACTAATGCAACAGGCGAAACCAAGATGAAGTTTCATACAGGAAATGCCCCAGATTCTGAAGGCGCTGTGTTCCAATGTCTCCTTATATGGCTGTGAATGAGCCAGGAATGAGCCCGCGCTTTCTGTCTATTCCCCGAGGTGTCTGCAGCATTGTGACGTGTTTGTAGGCATATCATTGGAAGATTGACCATAAGAGACTACATTTACCTGGTGTCCCGCCCGGTGTCCTGTGTGCGTAATCTGTAGGTCCATGCGCGTTCCATTTCTTCAGAAGAGAAAGTAAAGTGCCACGATGGATTTTATCGTCGATAGATATGTGAAAAACACCTTGAGGATTGATTCTAAACATCGGTTTGCCATGTTTCTGTCGATATTATGGAGATAATTTGGAAAAAAGTTCGCGTTTTAATGACTTATTTTTATTTATTTTTCCTTACCCAAACGTGATGAACAAAACGCAGCGATTAGTCGACACAAATAATATTTTTTGTAAAAACGGAACATTCGCTATCTAACAGAGTCTCCTCATTGAAAACATCTGAAGTTCTTCAAAGGTAAATGATTTTATTTGAATTATTTTCTGGATTTTGTGGAAAATGTTGCATGGTGAAAGAGAGGCATAATACTATGCTAGGCTAATACTAATACTAATACTGTTACACAAATGCTTGTTTAGCTATGGTTCAAAAGCATATTTTGAAAATCTGAGATGACAGTGTTGTTAACAAAAGGCTACGCTTGAGAGCAAATAGATTAATTTCATTTCATTTGCGATTTTCATGAATAGTTAACGTTGTGTTATGCTAATGAGCTTGCGGATAGATTTACACAATCCTGGACACAGGTTTTTTTTCGTAGCTAAACGTGACGCAGAAAACGGAGCGATTTGTCCTAAACAAATAATCTTTCGGGAAAAACTGAACATTTGCTATCTGAGAGTCTCCTCATTGAAAACATCCGAAGTTCTTCAAAGGTAAATGATTTTATTTAAATGCTTTTCTGGTTTTTGCGGAAAATGTTGCATGCTGAAATAGAGGCATAATCCAATGCTAGGCTATCAATACTGTTACACAAATGCTTGTTTAGCTATGGTTCAAAAGCATATTTTGAAACTCTGAGATGACAGTGTTGTTAACAAAAGGCTAAGCTTGAGAGCAAATAGATTAATTTCATTTCATTTGCGATTTTCATGAATAGTTAACGTTGTGTTATGCTAATGAGCTTGCGGATAGATTTACACAATCCTGGATACAGGTTTTTTTCCGTAGCTAAACGTGACGCAGAAAACGGAGCGATTTGTCCTAAACAAATAATCTTTCAGGAAAAACTGAACATTTGCTATCTGAGAGTCTCCTTATTGAAAACATCCGAAGTTCTTCAAAGGTAAATGATTTTATTTGAATGCTTTTTCTGGTTTTTGTGAAAATGTTGCCTGCTGAATGCTAATGCTAACGCTAAATGCTACGCTAAATGCTACGTTAGCTATCAATACTGTTACACAAATGCTTGTTTTGCAATGGTTGAGAAGCATATTTTGAAAATCTGAGATGACAGTGTTGTTAACAAAAGGCTAAGCTTGAGAGCAAATAGATTAATTTCAGTTCATTTGCGATTTTCATGAATAGTTAACGTTGCGTTATGGTAATGAGCTTTTGAGGCTGTAGTCACGATACCGGATCCGGGATGGCTCGACGCAAGAAGTTAAAAAGCCGCACTAGGGAGACTTTTACCTCTCGTGGCCACATGGTACAATCTTTAATGTTAATGTTATTATTTTAATGCTTATGCACACAAAAGGTGCATAGTGCTGCTAATTTTATCTGTTGTTTGTTGGTTTTCAATATAAAGCTTGGAGAAATGATTTCAGTGTGTGTATTCAGGACTTTTTGAACATTTCCAGCACATTTGAACAATACAGCGATAATACTGATAACCGTGATTATTTTGGTCACTACAATCGTGATATGACATTTTCATACCGTTTCATCTCTAAATACAACTAGGGTTTTCTCTTAGAGGCCCAAGGGCAGCAGGCAGAACCAGTCTGTGCTTCACAAACTCCCCTCTCATTATGCCCGTCTGTTTAAATGGCATTACCCTCCAGCTGGCGAGCCCACATAATAAGCTGACCCACTATGTTACATGCTGAGAGCTTTGCCATCCCAACACTCACACCCCCTGCCCTTGTCCTCTCCTTTAACCCCCCTAAACATCACCTCCGCCCTCACAACCATCTTCATAGCAACGGGGAAAGCAAACAAGTGTGGTGGTTTCAGTGTGTATGGGGGACACTGGGAGAAGACACCTAATACCATGTCAATATTCTGATATGTAGCGCAGGACTCTGGAGCTGACAGCTTTAACACAGAGAGACAGGCCGCATTGGTGACTCTATTAGCTTAGAGCAGAGCCTGAGATGGTGTGTGTGTGTGTGTGGACTCAACTCCCTCTGTGGTGTCACTTTCAGTCTTCAAAGGCGTAACAAAGGCCGACAAAGTTCATAGGTCAAAGTTGGTCGGATGCCATCATTTTGGGGAGTTGCAACATGCACACACGCTCCCCCTAAAGAGCAGCAGAGAATATCTACATGCATAGTGAGAGTAATAAGCATATTGTGCTAACTGCATTGGCAGTAAAAGTGGGTGAGTTGAGCATGATTCTCAATATGCATCAATTATTCACTGACTTCAAGGTGTCACAGAGACTTCATTAACATATCTTACATACCATATCACTGACAAGAGACAACCATGGAGGATGTTAATAAGTGATACAGTGCACACACACACACACACACACACACACACACACACACACACACTAATAACGTATTTCTAGTTATTGTCTCGAAGGGAAGGACCCCTGACAAAAACTGGAACTTTGAAAGAGACCGACCTCCGAGCAGAGTTAGCTGTGTTTAAAAGAACAACAAATCATTAACTTTGTTACATGAATGATCTAACAAGAAGCACATTTCCAGAATAAAGCCAATACAATTGAGGGTACACCCCCCTTCTGAAGCATAACATTACTTTTCGTAATCGTTTTACAGTACACTCATTTCTCCCATACAACTAATTCTGCAGCTCTGATAACAGTTGGATATTCCTCCATAGTAAAACATCACATAGCTCTCACCAGTCCCTCAAATCATCATTCCTGGAACTAAAACCAGAGTGAATGTCACAAGTTAATGGGTCCTGATTAATGCCACAGCCTGGCTATGGAACCCACCCGGACCCTGGGTTGATCTAAATATCTATCTGGAGGGCTGTGGCTGGAAGTCCGGAGGGGGGCTAAAAGTGGACCAGTGGCGGATTGCAGTGATCAACACCTAGCCTCAGCGTTTCCTTTGAAGTGGCCAGGGCCCTTTGATGGCACCGCCGGGCGGGGGAGGGGAGGAGGGAAGGAGGGGGAGGGAGGAATCTGTGGCGTTCTGCTCGCCCTCCTCTTGGAAAGCCCCCAAAGTTGTGGAATGCAGAGCAAGCTGAGCGCGGAGAGCTATTGCTGCTGGTTGACCGACAGACAGTCCAGGCCAGAGCCTGCTGGAATGTGATTAGAGCAGAAAGCACAGAGCAGGCCCACAACCAGGCAGGCCTCCCTCCTCTCTCACTGACTCTCTCTCCCTTGATCATTCATTCTCTCCCTCTTTACACACACTGGAGGGGACAACATGGCTACCACAATATTGGAGTTGAGAGAGAGAGCTAAACTGGTTTGGGGCAGTGGATAGAACGGAGGATTGGTACATGAGCTGGTCTTTCTAGGAGCAGAGATTAAGTGAATGACATCCATCCCTTTTACTTCACACCTATCCCTTCTAGAGTTCTCAATTTCAACCCGAACCCGACAGGTTCAGGACGGAACTTTGTTTTCAAGAATGGACTTAGGCCTCCATGTAAAAAATAAAAAGAAGTAATAATTACAGCGTGTGCCTACCTCCCTCTCCTCCTCCCTGCCAGCTGCAGGAGCAGGGACAGGCTGCGCTGTCCGGGTTGCTGAAGCTGCTATCTTATTACACTTAACTAGTTTCTTACTTGCTATTTTTCTGACTGAAAAGTTGAAAGAAATCCCTAATTTCTTGAGAGAGCAAAAACATTCCTTATTTGCTAAATGTGCCTTCCCTTTTCATGTGACACATGCATGCACATGTGACTGGCCAATAGGGTAGGGTCTGAACGTAGGATAGCCGATCATACACTGAATGTGCAAAACAATAGGAACATCTGCTCTTTCCATGACAGACTGACCAGGTGAATCCAGGTGAAAGCTATGATCCCTTATTGATGTCACTTGTTAAATCCACTTCAAATCAGTGTAGATGAAGGGGAGGAGACAGGTTAAATAAGGATTTTATGCCTTGAGGCAATTGAGACATGGATTGTGTGCGTGTGCCTTTTCAGAGGGTGAATGGGCAAGACAAAATATTTAAGTGCCTTTGAACAGGGCTAGGTGTCAGGCACACTGGTTTGTGTCAAGATCTGCAACGCTGCTGGGTTTTTCAAGAATTGTCCACCACCCAAAGGATTTCTAGCCAACTTGACAACTTGTGGGAAGCTTTGGAATCAACATGGGCCAGCATCCCTGTGGAATGCTTTTGTAGAGTCCACACCCCAACGAATTTAGGCTGTTCTGTGGGCAAAAGGGATGCAACTCAATATTAGGAAGGTGTTCCTAATGTTTTGTACATAGCGTATATCACATCAATACATTGGTTACAACATCTCTGTTATACCATTATAACACGTTGCAACGAAATGGATGCCCTGCGGGGGAATGTATACTGGTGGCTCAGGAGGGAAAGGGAAAGTCAGATGTGTGGAAGTCATTTGACTTGGTTGTTGAAGCAACGGGAGAATCAACTGGCCATGTCGAGTGCAGAGAATGTGAGGCCTTTCTACGCTGTGACAGCGAGATGACCGGTATTTCTTCCCTGCAGTGCCATTTTGCACAACGCCGTGACGCGACAGCCTCCTCCTCAGGCCAAGCTTCTATGACAGCGTTCATCAACAAAACGTTAACCGTCTCAAAGAAAACAAAAACGGGCAGTGACTGACAAATGTGTCAGTTTTTGTTGCAAAGACGTCAGGCCATTCAATGTCGTCGAAGGCCCAGGCTTTCAGGAGCTTGTCCAGGAGCTAATATACGTGGGAACCACTTCTGGGAGTGTGTCTGCCAGCTCTGTTCTACCCAGCAACAACACCGTCTCTGCCAGGTGCAAGAGTATGGCAGAAGACAAAAGAAGGATTTACAGATAAGGTAAATGATATCCTGAAAGAGGGCAAAGTGGGGATGACGACAGACATGTCTGACAATAACATGTCATTTCATAACTAAAAGGAGTTCCAGTTAATTGGAAGAAACCTGACCGCGGCTGTGTTTCCAGCTAAAGACTCAAAACTGGGGAGAATAGAGGGAGTTGGTGAACCTGCTTGTGACAAAGTTTGACCTCGACGCTACGTCACTGAGCAGCATTGTTTGGGTGACTGACCAGGGCTCCAACATCCTTCTTGCCCTTCGGCCGTATCAGAGGCTGGACTCTCAGGACCACGTTCTAAACATGGTGCTATGTCATGACCTTGACAGAGCAGTACTGGCCATTGACGTGCTAGACATCGCTGAAACCCTCACCGCAACAAAGTCACTGGTCAGGTAGGCTATATGATAATTCATTTGTGATTTATATATACCCAACCAACAATACATTTTAGGAATATAATTAATATAATGTTATGTAGCCTTCCATGTGGGCATTTCCATGTGGATAAGCTTATTTTTCCATGCACCGGTTTGGAAGTTTAATGATGTGTTTATCATGCCCTCGATCTTGCCAGCAGCATACCACCCTGCATACCACTTTCTTGCTTCTGAAGCTAAGCAGGGTTGGTCTTGGTCCGTTCCTGGATGGGAGACCAGATGCTGCTGGAAGTGGTGTTGAAGGGCCAGTAGGAGGCACTCTTTCCTCTGGTCTAAAAAAAGATCCCAATGCCCCAGGGCAGTGATTGGGGACACTGCCCCTTTCTGTGTAGGGTGCTGTCTTTCGGATGGGACGTTAAACGGGTGTCCTGACTCTCTTAGGTCATTAAAGATCCCATGGCACTTATTGTAAGAGTAGGGGTGTTAACCCCAGTGTCCTGGCTAAATTCCCAATCTGGCCCTCAAACCATCACGGTCACCTAATAATCCCCAGTTTACAATTGGCTCATTCATCCCCCCCCCTCTCCCCTGTAACTATTCCCCAGGTCGTTGCTGCAAATGAGAATGTGTTCTGGTAAAATAACGGAGAAATAAATATCAAGTATGTCTGGACTGGCTGCCCAACTCTATGACCCTGCTTCGGATGGGAGACACAAGATTTAGCACAGTGTACCTGACCCTGAAGTCTGTCCGGGTACGTGTACAACTAAGTACACGAAAAGTTGGAGGCCCATGGAGAAAGTGTGAGAGTAAAGAAGATGAAAATCGCCCGATTACTTGCAGTTCCTCCTGGGAGTTCCTCGAGCCGTTTTATGACTCACAGAAGGAACTGGAGGGGGACAAATAACCCACTCTGAATCTTGTGTGTCTGTGGTCAGAGAGACTAAAGATGTGTTCTTCCGTCTTAATATTTAAGCCATGGGTTAGCCTATAGCTAATAATATCCATAACATTATTTATTTAACTATTCAAGGCTCCATTTGTTAGTTTATTGACATGTTGTTTTGTTCTGTTGTCTTAATACTTAGGCCATAGCCTAATCAGCCAGAACATTTCATTTGTTATTTTATTTTCAAAATAAAAAGCTTGATTGTATTTAAAGGCATGATCGACTGACTTGTACTTATATAGGCTACTATAGTACTTAATAATACTAATCCTAAGGAGAAGGTGGGTCATTTTTACATTTACATTCATTTTTACATTACATACATTCACATTCTAGTAATTTAACAGTAGTAAGTAGTAAGTAGTGAGTGCATACATTTTTCCAACTTCTTTTCCGTACTCATCCCCGGTGGGAATCGAACCCGCAACCCCAGCGTTGCAAGCACCATGCTCTACCAACTGAGCTACACAGGGGGACGTGGTGTGTGCGTGTGCCACTGCCAAATAGGTATTAGAGTACAAGGTTTGTTTTCTGAACCGTGTAAACGACACCTAACAAATAAGAAATCACAATGAGAACTCTGATCCCTTCGTCTCCCTCCTCTTCTCTTCACTGTGGATCCTTCTGAAGGCGAACATGACAGCCTTCGTAAATACATGATCAGAAATAATTCATGCTAGTAATTGTTCGCTATCAGAATAAATCCCCCAGCTTCAATAGGTAACTTTTATTCCATTCAAGTGCAGTCAATCTTCTTTGACATTTCAATATTCGAATGGGGATGAGAGAGAGAGACAGAGAGACAGAGACAGAGAGACAGAGAGAGAGACAGAGAGACAGAGAGAGAGAGAGAAAGCATTGCACCATGCAGAGATCAAACGTTAGTAGACAAGCACTGTCCTTCATCAAATGCCACAGATCCCCTACCCTACGTGAAGACTGAGATCACACCACACACACACACACACACACACACACACACACACACACACACACACACAGCTTTAGGTCTGCATCCAAAATGGCAACCCATTCTCCTTTATAGTGCACTACTTTTGACCAGGGCCCATAGCGTTCTAGATGACCAAAGCCACCTGCTGATTATGCAAACTCCTCTCTGACATCAAAGTGTCCTCTGCTAAATAAATAAATCACAAAGTGGCTTCTTTTGAATCCTCAATCAAACCAGACTTGTTGGCCTTCCCTTTGTGTGTGTGTGTGTGTGTGTGTGTGTACTACTCTGTGTGCGTGTCATGGTCTCCACAGGCTGTTAAGAGTACTGTATAGCAGCTGGAGGTAGAGGACTACTCTAATCTAGACACTCCTTAGAGGAGGCAGGCAGCCAGGGCTCTGTTAAAGGTCACACCATCAACTCCATACCCTCCCTTCCCCTCATCCCCCCTCTTCTTACACCGCTTCTCTGCACCAACCAGACAGCACAGAGCAGCACAGACCATGACCTTCTCAACAACTGTACAAACACAGCCATATGTACCGACTAGGGATGCACAATATATCGGTGGATATTAGCTAAAAATGCTAGTTTAACGCAGATGTGCAAAACCGATGTCAAAGCTGACATACCTATTAGTGGTGCATACCTATTAGAGTGCATACCTATTAGAGGTCGACCGATTAATCGGAATGGCCAATTTCAAGTTTTCATAACAATCGGAAATTGGTATTTTTGGACGCTGATTTGCCACTTCTTTTTTTTTACACCTTTATTTAATCTTTATTTAACTTGGCAAGTCAGTTAAGAACACATTCTTATTTTCAATGACGGCCTAGAAACGGTGGGTTAACTGCCTCGTTCATGGGCAGAACAACAGATTTTCACCTTGTCAGCTCGGGGGATCCAATCTTTCAACCTTACAGTTAACTAGTCCAACGCAATAACGACCTGCCTCTCTCTCGTTGCACTCCACAAGGAGACTGCCTGTTACACAAATGCTGTAAGCCAAGGTAAGTTGCTAGCTAGCATTTAACTTATCTTATAAAAAACTATCATAATCACTAGTTAACTACACATGGTTGATGATATTACGAGATATTATCTAGTGTGTCCTGCGTTGCATATAATCTGACTGAGCATACAAGCATACAAGTCTCTAAGTATCTGACTGAGTGGTGGTAACATTCATTCAAACAGCACTCTCGTGCATTTTGCCAGCAGCTCTTCGTTGTGCGTCAAGCATTGCGCCGTTTATGACTTCAAGCCTATCAACTCCCGAGATGAGGCTGGTGTAACCGAAGTGAAATGGCTGGCTAGTTAGCGCACGCTAATAGCGTTTCATACTTCACTCGCACTGAGCCTTGGGGTGGTTGTTTCCCTTGCTCTGCATGGGTAACCCTGCTTCGATGTGGTGGCTGTTGTCGTTGTGTTGCTGGTTCGAGCACAGGGAGGAGCGAGGAGAGGGACGGAAGCTATACTGTTATACTGGCAATACTAAAGTGACTATAAGAACATCCAATAGTCAACAGTTAATTAAATACAAATGGTATAGAGGGAAATAGTCATATAATTCCTATAATGACTACAACCTAAAACGTTTTACCTGGGAATATTGAAGACTCATGTTAAAAGGAACCACCAGCTTTCATATATTCTCATGTCTTTCATATGTTCTCATGTTCTGAGCAAGGAACTGAAACGTTAGCTTTCTTACAAAGCACACATTGCACATTTACTTTCTTCTCCAACACTTTGTTTTTGCATTATTTAAACCAAATTGAACATGTTTCATTATTTACTTGAGGCTAAATTGATTTTATTGATGTATTAAGTTAAAATAAGTGTTCATTCAGTATTGTTGTAATTGTCATTATTATAAATAAATAAAAATAAATAAATAAATAAAAACCAGCTGATTAATCGGTATAGGCGTTTTTGTTCCTCCAATAATCGGTATCGGCGTTGAAAAATCATAATCGGTCAACCTCTAATACCTATATAACGTAGGCACATGACGTAATGACGCCACGTAAAAATGTGGAACCACACGTGCAAACACAGCATTCCTAACCTAGCCCACAATGTCTGCAATGTGGATCGAGCAGTCAACAAGTCAAGCAGTCATTTGAAAGAGTAAGAACATTTCAGTGAGACAACTCAAAGGCGAAATCCATTAAAGCCAAGATACTGTAATTCATTGCCCTTGACAATCAACCATTCTCTGTCGTGGGTGATGTTGGCTTCGTCGACTGGTCGAGCACCGGTACACACTACCAAGTGTACTATTTTTCAGATGTTGCACTACCGGAGTTACACAGTAATAGCGTCACTGCTATTAGCTTCATGACATACATACTATGGACGGCCATTTGGGTCTTTGCGTGTCAACAAAATATACAGTAGCACTATCAAAGCTGTGCAACAAAAGTCTACAAACAAGCAAACACCGGCTACGAACAATGTATTTTCAATACCGCGTTGGTAATAAAGCCTCATTTGTTCGGCCGTAACTTCTGGGGTAGCTAGCTTTAGCTTGGTACCTAGATAGCACCAATACAACCAGCCTGAAACCAATGACCAGTAGAAACTGCAGTCATTTTCATTATTCTTAGCAATGATTTAGGAATCCTTGTGAGTAAGTATTAGCTTGGTTGCCACTTGGTGTTTTCCTATTGAAATTGAACTTCAGTTGATGAAAATAAATAGCTAGCCAGATACTTGCTGCCCAAAGCTAGCGTTATAAGCAGCCAGCTAGCTTCATCTGGCTGATGAGGCTCAACAGGACCGGGTTATGTGTTGTGAAGCTATCTACAATAAGGATTAGGCACAATAGTGGAATTTGCGGTTTGCGTTCAAAATAAAAGTATGTCATTTACGGTGATGCAAATTAATACAAATAGTATAATTATGCCATACTTTTATTTTGAAGGCTAACCGCCAAGTCCACTGTTGTGGCTAATCCTTATTGTGGCTTGCTTCACATAGATGGGAGTGACCACCATTAATCAAATAAGAACTGTCTTATAAATTAGGGTTATTTTAGATGATGACACCTAGCTATATAGTTAGCTAGCTAACTATAGCTACAGAAACAGATCATGTCGTTTTGATATGTTTTTGGAGAAGGACATAGTTTGCATCCATGAGCTAGCTAGCTTTTTTTTAATGACCAGCACTGTAGGTGTGCGAGACAACTTTACCAGCATCATAGCATACGTATCGATGAATCGTTGTGACATATGAAATACGAGTGATTGTGTAATCAATGTATAATTACTACGTAAAAAATGTATGAACGCGTTAAATTATTGTGACTTGCAGTCATATTCAGGTTCTGATTGGTCAACAAGCTTAATTGACACGTCAAATAGTGTTATATAGTATATTTTTTGACATGCAAAGACCCAAACGGCGTTCCATAGCAAAGACCCAAACAGCTTTCCATAGAAATCCTGGTTGAGAATGAAATAACTGAACAACTGAAACAGTGAAACAGCACAGCAAGTAAGTGAAATAAATATGTTTTGATTATGTTTCTCTGGTAACGGGAACATACGTAAATGCCAACAAAATAACTTTTCGGTCAGTGTGCTGTGTGTGTGTAACCTTTATTTAACCAGGCAAGTCAGTTAAGAACAAATTATTATTTACAATGATGGCCTACCCTGGCCAAACCCGGACAACGCTGAGCAAATTGTGCACCGCCCTGTGCACATGTGATACAGCCTGGATTCGAACCAGGGACTGTAGTGACGGCTCTTGCACTGAGATGCAGTGCCTTAACACACACACACACACACACACACACACACACATACATGGACGCAGTGGTTTAACTATTTAACTGTACTAGAACGCTTAAAAGGCCGCTAAAATTGTAAATATCGGTTATCGGTATAGGGTTTTTTGGCAAGGAAAATATTGGTTATCGGTATCGGACAAAAATGTCATATCGGTGCATCACTAGTACCGAATGCTTGGCAGAGGCTATGTGCTGAACTCTGATTTGCGCTTGAAGTCGACTGGACTAGGCAGAAGTACTAATTCTAGGTGCCTACCTGTACTCTTTATATTTACAGTGCCTTCAGAAAGTATTCATACCCCTACAGCTTGAATTCAAAATTGATTAAATGTATTTTCTTTAAAAA
This sequence comes from Oncorhynchus nerka, assembly GCF_034236695.1. Taxonomy (NCBI): domain Eukaryota; kingdom Metazoa; phylum Chordata; class Actinopteri; order Salmoniformes; family Salmonidae; genus Oncorhynchus; species Oncorhynchus nerka. The sequence goes on from NC_088422.1 coordinate 49,264,806, forward strand.
ATCACACAATACCCCATAATGACAAAGTGAAAACATAAATGGAGCCAAATACAGGCAAATCCTTGATGAGAACCTGCTTCAGAGTGCAAACGACAGACTGGGGCAAAGATTCAGGACAACGACCCCAAGCATACAGGCAAAGCAACACTGGAATGGCTTCAGAACAAGAATGTGAAAGTCCTTGAGTGGCCCAGCCAAAGCCCAGACCTGAATCCCTTTGTTGAAAATCTGCGGAAAGACTTGCAGATTGCTGTTCACCACTTCTCCCCATCTAACTTAACAGAGCTTGAGAAAATCTGAATGGAAGAATGGGCGAAAATCCCCAAATTCAAATGTGCAAAGCCGATACAGACATACCCAAGACAACTCAAAGCTGTAATAGACACCAAAGGTGCTTCTACAATGTATTGACTTAGGAGTGTGAATACTTATGTAAATGAGATTTATTTATTTCATTTTTAATACATTTGCCAAAAATGTCTAACAACATGTCTTCATTTTGTCATTAAGGGGTATTGTGTATAGATGGAGAGAAAAACATATATTTAACCCATTTGTAAATCAGGCTATAACACAACTAAATGTAGATTAAGTCAAGGGGCATGAATACTTTCTGAAGGCACTGTAGGTGCCAGTACTCATCACATTTTAGACTGAGTTACTCAAGCCATAGAACAAGGTAGTGGTGAGCACCTGGTGGTGAGCGCACACATTCATATGCAGGCCATGCACCAGTCAAGCATACATGTTTAACTAAATGTTGTGCACTTCCTTTGGCCTGTGTTTGAGAGCTACCCCTGAGAGTGGAGTAAGCGGGAGACAGGGGCGAGGGCTACCCCTGTCCTGTCCCCTTGGCAGTGGGGCGTGGGAGCAGGCGAAAGGCAGATGGTGAAGGCAGGAGAGAGAGGCAGAGGTGGGATGGATGGAGGAGAGAGAGAGAGAGAGAGGTGATGCAGGGGTAGAGGGTGGGGAGAGAGGGGAGGCAAGCGGTATTAGCGCTGGGTTCAGGTTTCGGCCTTGGTCTTGTTGTCTTTAGGAAGCACTAACTGGTGCTGATGGTACACCGCAAGGAAGTTCTTGCCTACATCACTTCCGGGTCATACGGTCGAGGTCACGCTGACCCTCGTGGGAGAGAAATGGGGTCTGGAGGGAGGGATGTGGACAGACAGACCACATTTGGAACTCATAATGTTACCAGCAATTAACCCCTACGATACTTTCAAATATACAGACGTAAAAGAAAAACACAAAGGAAAGAGTCTCTCTCTCTCTCTCTCTGCCAAAGCAAGTGAAATAGATCATCTCTCTCTTCCTATTGAAACTACAGACACCTTCCTGGCTCAGTTTCCACCCTCTTCCTATTTTTTTTTGTTGTCTCCTTCCTTCCACGCTCTCTCTCGATTTTGTGAACGGCGACGGGCCATGGCGGGGTGGCGGCAGTGCTATCACCTTTCAAGACGACCTGGAAAGGAAGCCGTTGGGAGGCGGTCGGATCGGGAGGAAAGCCCTGCTCCACCATCCAAGAGGAACATTAGGATGGGAGGCACTCCATCTAATGATATTCCAGAGGAAATGAGAATGTGAATAAACAATACCCAGGCTATTTCCTGGGAATAACGGAGAGACAGAGAGAGAGAAAGAGAGAGAGACAGACAGAGGGGGGGAATGGGAAGCAGGTCTGTCCGGAGCCAGAGAGCCAGTGCCAGGAGAGGAGCAGTACAGGCCCTTTCAGGTCTCTAGTTATATTCCTTGAGGGAAAGACCTTGGACGACACGCACAGGAGCACCGGAAGCTATTTGGAAACACTTCAAACCAGAGACTTCTGTCTCTCTGCCATGGCTGGAGGGGGTTAGAGGGGCTGGAGGGGGTTAGAGGGGCTGGAGGGGGCCAATTTGTGTGTGTTGGGAGACTGCATTATAAAAACTCTCAGCCATGGCTTGGCATGTCTCCTCTTCCAGATTGCAACCAGAAGACAACGTATTCTGAATTAATAAAAACATACTCCTGCCCCCACCTATGGGTGTGTGTACTATGTCACAGCGGTTATTCTATGGGGGAGGCAGAGGCAGGACTTTCAATAAAGCTGCACCATTTTCAGCATTGGAATATCGAGAAGCTTTTCAACCAATTTTGTGTTTCCCAAAATGCTACCAAACGTCAGAGACATAGAACCGAGTCCTTTTGTATTGCCAATCCTACTATTCAAGTGTTAAAGGATCATGGAACCATTACCTAAGCCACAGAAAAAAAACAGTTATAGAGTGGACAAATCTCAGATATGAAAGGTGAAACTAAACAAGGAATCATCTGATCTGCCAGTGGAGTAGGGGTTTACCGCTGAGACCTAGACCATAGACCTATCTTCTTTCAAATGTCACCCTATTCTCTATATGGCCCCTGATCAAAAGTAGTGCACCAAATAGGTCATTGGGACGCAACCAGTGAGCCTCTCCCTCCATCGCTCTCTTATTCTCCCCAATGATCAGGTTAGGCAAGTAGCGCCATTCACCACTACACAGTAATACCGATATCCACCCAAAAAGAAAAAGAAAGATGAAGGGGAAAAAAAAGAGAGAAATCCTATCAGAGATGAACTGGCAGCACCCATGCGAGGCTGTGCTGGGTTCAGTGTGTGTGTTTGGGGCGAGGGAGGGAGCCAGTGAACCTATCTTACCCACTCGTCTCTTGTTCTGAAGCAAAGCAAGGCATAGTCTCAAACAGCACCCTAATTCCCTATATAGTGCACTACTTTTGACCAGCCCCCACAGGCACTATATTAGGGTATAGGGTGCCATTTGGGATGGGACTCATGTCTTTGATACTTGACTAGGAGGAATCCGGAGGCGTTGCAGGTTTCTTTTGTACTTAGCGCTTGCCGTGCCACACAGAAAACCAATGTGTGTGTGCCAAGGCTGGGATTTCTTTCTTCTCTTTACCCCTCCCTCTCCTCTTCCCTCCTTCCCCCCATCTCCGTCCTTGGCCTATCCTACACCCCCCCCAACCAAAGCTCAAACCACTGAATCAGAAACAACTTTTTTCTTCTTTTTTCCCCAAACTTTTTCATCTAAGGTTATTTATAGTTATACCTTTTATTTAGTGAATGTCCAGCTAGAGTGCTCTATGACCCTGCTGGTCATGGTGTTGGGTGTTCAGAGCGGCCATATTTGGGTGATGACGAGCTTCTGAGGGGTTTTCTGAAGGAAAAGAGGGTGGGGGCGATTTTGGACGGCAGGAGGGGGGTGGGTTTGACTCCCCTTCGAGATTTTCTTAAACCTATTACATCAGATTTTCTCTGCTTGATGGACTCAGAGGCCTTGGCCTTTGTGAGGGGAGAGAATTACCTAAACTGACATTCAGAAGGGTTGTGGTCAGGCATTTACAAATAAAAAGGGAGATTCCTGAGGCCCCTTGACTCTTCTGAAAATCATTGATCAGTTAGTAAGAGCAGCTTCCTCTTGCACTGCAAAATAAACAGCTGACTACATGAATGTGAGGATTTACGAAAACTGAAAATATGCTCTGAGGATTATTAGCATAAATCACAGAAAGACACCATTTAAATAAGAGGTGATAATATAATCTGTTCCTGCTCTCTTGCCAACTCCTTATGGAATTATCATGCTAAACATGGCGTGACAATGACAATTGAGTAGGCAAAAGCACAAACAGATCTAGGACCAGGCTAGTGACAACTAGCAACATCTGTCACCAGGTAAATAAAAACAACTTTTCCCATAGAGGATGGATGCTTCATACAGATTTTCTTTTTTTGTTCTAATGTTGACATTTGCAGCCCAGCTCAACACAAACCATTTTTAAATAGACGAGAATCAAAAGGGTGTGAAACAAGAAATGGACCAACAGGGCAGTTAATCTGTAGCCCAACATGATAAACAGACCCACAATCAACAACAGGCTAAACGTACTGAGAGGAAAATATAACTCTGGTGGGGCCGGACAAACCATTGGTCACCAAACAGGCACTATCAAAAGACCCTGGGAGGCTCAAAGCTACCACTCCGTCTCCCCTACTGTGATCAAACAGCTACACTCGACAGAGAGGAGAGAGAGATGAAGAGAGAGAGGGGAGCTTTTTGCACCTCCACAAGCCAGCCACCAGCACAAAAACACCCAGCAGCAGAGCAGGGGGGGGGGGAGAGAGAGCATGTGGATAAACGGTGAGGTGTAAGGGTTTAGAGGGAACATGGATACTACTCACAATGAGGTGGGTGTCACTGAGCAGTTGAGGAGTCACCTCAGTCAAGACGGAGAGAGAGAAAGCAGGAAAAATACTCTGTACCCTACTATACATAAACACTACACTAAAAACTCTAAACAGTCCCCCCTCCTGAAGACTAGAAGCAGGAAAACCCATCTGTAGTCAGGAAGAAAGAGACGGATATATTATAATCTCCTCCCTGTCAGCATTCAATACAGACGGACAGGCATTATTTCAGCCCCCCTCCATGAAGTGTGTGTTCTGTGAAAGACTATTCCTGCTAGAGGGAGGATTCACACTGTGGCCTGTTTATCTCCCTCTCTCTGGGTAGTATCTGTTACACAGTCGTCGTCGTCCCCTCCCGGGCTCTCTCTGGGTAGTATCTGTTACACAGTCGTCGTCCCCTCCCGGGCTCTCTCTGGGTCTGGATCTGTTATACAGTCGTCGTCGTCCCCTCCCGGGCTCTCTCTGGGTGTGGATCTGTTATACAGTCGTCGTCGTCCCCTCCCGGGCTCTCTCTGGGTCTGGATCTGTTATACAGTCGTCGTCGTACCCTCCCGGGCTCTCTCTCGGTAGTATCTGTTACACAGTCGTCGTCGTCCCCTCCCGGGCTCTCTCTGGGTGTGGATCTGTTACACAGTCGTCGTCGTCCCCTCCCGGACTCTCTCTGGGTAGTATCTGTTACACAGTTGTCGTCGTCCCTTCCCGGGCTCTCTCTGGGTAGTATCTGTTACACAGTAGTCGTACCCTCCCGGGCTCTCTCTGGGTAGTATCTGTTACACAGTCGTCGTCCCCTCCCGGGCTCTCTCTGGGTAGTATCTGTTACACAGTCGTCGTCCCCTCCCGGGCTCTCTCTGGGTGTGGATCTGTATGGCGGCGCTACTCTATCCCCTTCATCTCAGCAATGTCACCTCATACCCACCATGCCTGAGGACATAACTCATACATTCTGACATTCCACTGTGTGAACATTAAAGAGGGATATGGTTATAGTATGGAGACTAGAGAGATATACAGTTTACGGTTGTAGATTCACCTCTTCTTAAGTGGTTTTGACTTTCAGGATTTCACAAGATTTTTAGAAACCAACTAACTTGAGGAGATTGAGATTTTAAAAAAGGGGGGGGGTGAAAAATACCAAATCCTTGTAAACAGATCTTGTGTTTTTCAGGCTAGGAGAAATTAATCTTGAGGTAGGGTTTAAAAACATTATTATCTTCTCTGTTCAAAATATCCCCAAACATCAGGGACAAACATGCAGACATAGTGGAACCAGCTGGACTGCCAAGTCTGCGCACACACACCTCCCAGCAGAAAGTAAAACATACATACGTTTGCAACTGACCAACAGAATGTTTCCCTACTTACTGCCATACAGGAAGACAGTAAATAGTCTACATGAGGGCAGCAAGGGAAGAGAAAAGTAAACTTGAATTAGGGTGGAAAATCCATGACCATATAGTCCCTATAAAAAGGTGATGTGTTCTTTTGACGGGCTAGGCCAGGGCAGTTTGTTTCTGAAGTAGCTGTGGGATGGGCCAGCCCCAGCCCGGGCCGAGGGGCAAGGCCACTCACCAACCAGAATTCCTCCCAATATTTGTTTAGCAGCAGGTCGAGCGCAGAGCAGTGCACAAACACAGTATTGTTCCTTCTCCCCCTTCTCGCTCTCTATCTGGCCTCACTGTATAGCCAGAGTTAGGAGCTGCCTGACAGAGTCATGGAGAAACTCCTTAGTTGTCCCAAATGTCACCATATTCCCTATGTAGTGCACTACCTTTGACCAGAGCCCTATGGGACAATAGGGTGCTATTTGGGACGAAACGCTTCTCCATGCCTTGTTATGGAAGGAGGATATTTAAAGAGTTGGAGGCGAGTTGGTTTATCTGCTCTGAGAGTTCATGACTCCAGTGTTGTAAACCTCCAGAGATCCACGTTATTTGATTAGTTTATTTTTTTTATTAGAAACAAGAAATCACTTAGCTGACTGTAACCTTTGGGGCATTTGGCCCAGCTTCAGACAGAAAGAAAGGACTGTGACTCACTGCTGCTGCTCCACGTCGGTCACATTTTTCCCCCAAAGCGTTTTTTAAAATAGCTATGGCTGTCCTGCCCCTAACGGACACAGCCTGCATCAGGAGATTAAAAAACAAAAAAAACAAAGGACGGAGCAGAGGGCAGTAATATGCTTAGTGAATTTATGCGGGATGAGATCATAATGCATCCAGAGCGAGGACCATGCAGCAATGTGTAGATTTGGCAACCCATATGTCAATAAATATACCGTTGAGGATTCCTCCTCTATTCAAGCCATTCTATCCCTCGAGTGTCTAACATCATCATCATCCACCAACTCAGTCTCTCTCAGAGCAACTCTACTCCACTTCTCTGTGATTGAACTGAAGTGTTCAATGTCGATACAAAAGTCAATACCATTTGTCAAATGGAGGAATAGATTTTGCAGTGCAGTGGTGAGTACAGTGAGAAGCTATTATTGGCACTTATCTGAACCATTATCATTTCACAACACCCAGACCGATGAACGGTTAAAAACAGAGAGAGTGGCCGCGGTGTGTAGGCGAACACCTGCTGGGAGTCAATTCAACATAATCGTGGGTAAATTAAGAAAATTATGGCAGATGTTCTGGTCAGAGGCGATTGGACGGCCACGCCACCAGCTGCTTTTAGCAAGTCGTCTTTGCAGTGTGTCTCTTCTCATACGTGCAGAAGAACATTGTTGGGGTCAAAGGTTAAAGGTCAGGTGGATGCCAGAGAGAAACCACTAGATCCCAAAGATGTCAGACTTCCATACGACCCTCTGAGGACACCTTGAAGATGAATACTAAACACTGAACATCATGAATGCCAATGAAGGACCAGGGTTAGAAACTTTCCAGGAAATTTCCTGAATTTTTCCATGGGAAGTCAAGCCCAGGAATTTTTGGAATTTTGCTTTAATCCATCAACAAAGTTAGCTTATAACAGTAAACTTTTTTTTGTTGGATACACATAAGGCAATTCTAGGTCTTGTGGCATATTTTGGTTAAACTATCCCCACTTCAATGGAATTGCAACCCTTTGCATGTACAGTGCATTCTTCCATCACATGTGTAGTGCACTCTTCCATCACATGTACAGCTGATTCTCAAGATCTTGCACACTAATGAGATGCTATTGAGCCCATACTACTACACTGTCTGAGCCAAGGACTACATGCTTTCTGGTAAGCTTTGATTACAATACTGGGTGGGGTGAATATAGTTTATATGATATACATGATTAACTAGTAAATAGTAGCCTACAGCAAAGTGTGTTTCAATCATTTCTATCTTGTTAACAATTTAGGCTAGTTAGTTTTTGCTACCAAGTGGGTTTTAGCTTGCTTGAGCCTGCTAACTGAGGAGTGTTAATTCACCTGTTTCCATACATATTTCATTTGAAAACATTTATCTTACAAAGGAGTTGTTTAATCTAACTGCTTAACTATTTACCTGTACATGGAATTATATTTGGACTTTTTTTCCTTGTTTTTTTCTCATCTTTACAGGCAAATGCCACGGGCACTATCTGATGTGTGGAGACATTTCACCGCAGTTAATGTAGAAGGAAAAGCTGTGTACATTTGCAAATACTGTGCCAAATCATATGTGAAGAATACAACAAAGATGCAGAATCATCTGGCCAAGTGCATAAAGTTCCCACAGCACTCACAACAAGCAACCTCTGACAAAAGTCCCTCTATTTCTATTTAAGGTGAACATTATGAATCAGACACCTTATCAACAGCAACAGCTCATGTTTTTTTGACTCAATGGAGGAATGTAGTCAGAGAAATGCTGATGAATGCCTTGCTCGAGCTGTGTATGCAACTGGTTCACCTCTGATGCTCACAGGCAATGTGTATTGGAAAATATTTTGGAATGTTCTTCGCCCAGCATACACCCCTCCAACCAGACATGCTTTATCTACTAATTTGCTGGTTGCAGAGTTCAACAGAGTTCAAGTGAAGGTCAAGCAAAGCATAGAGAAAACAGACTATTGCAATCATTTCTAATGGGTGGTCGAAGGTTCGTGGGCAAGGAATCATTAACTACATCATCTCCATTCCTCAAACAGTATTCTACAAGAGCACAGACACAAGGGACAACAGACAAACCGGTCTCTACACTGCAGGTGAGCTGAAGGCAGTCATCAATGGCCTTGGACCACAGAAGGTATTTGCACTGGTGACAGACAATGCTGCGAACATGTGGAGGAGTCCTACCCTCACATCACACCCATTGGCTGTGCTGCTCATACATTGAATCTGCTCCTCAAGGACATCATGACACTGAAAACAATGGATACACTCTATAAGAGAGCCAAGGAAATGGTTAGGTATGTGAAGGGTCATCAAGTTATAGCAGCAATCTACCACATCAAGCAAAGTGAGAAGAATAAGAGAACCACATTATAGCTGCCCAGCAACACCCGTTCAGGTGGTGTTGTCATCATGTTTGACAGTCTCCTGGAGGGGAAGCAGTCTCTCCAAGAAATGACCATATCAACTGCCATTTACAACTGCGAACTTGTTCTCAACTAGTTTACCTGGTTAAATAACGGTGAAATTTAAAAATAAAATAAAAATCACTGTCTGCCGATATGGACAGCCATATCGATCAAGAGGATCTTTCTGGATGATGTATTTTGGGAGAGAGTGGTAAGCAGCCTGAATCTCCTGAAACCTATAGCAGTAGCCAATGCACAGATTGAGGGAGACAATGCCATCCTGTCTGACTCTGCTTGCAGATGTAAGAGAAGAAATCTGTACTGCCCAGCTACTTCCCTGTTGCTCCAAGCAGAGGAAACTGCAGTTCTGAAATGCATCCAAAAGCGTGAAGACTTCTGCCTGAAGCCCATACACGTCGTAATGTGTATGTTGGACCCCAAGTATGCTGGCAGTATGTCTGGTGCAGAGATCAATAAGGCCTATGGTGTCATCACTACCGTGTCTCGCCACCTTGGCCAGGATGAGGGCAAGGTTCTTGGCAGTCTGGCGAAGTACACTTCCAATCAAGGACTTTGGGATGGAGATGCAATATGTCAGTCGTGCCAATATATATCTCATCAGCCACCTGGTGGACGGAATTTTGTGGATCTGAGGCTCTTTCCCCTCTTGCCTTCATCATCCTCCAAATCCCACCAACATCAACCGCCTCAGAGCGCAACTGGTCCTTGTTTGGAAACACACACACCAAAGTGCGCAACAGGCTGACCAATACAAGGGTTGAATAATTGGTGGCCATCAGGGCAAATTTTTGGCTTTCTGAGCCTGACAACGAGCCATCCTCAACAAGGTTGAGAAACCTGAAAGTGACAGTGAAGATGAGGCCTCAGAGTCTGATGTTCAAGAGGTGGACATTGAGGAGGACCAGGGAGAAGACATGGAAGCCTGAGAGGAAGACAACCAAAAGCTTTAGTTTCTAGACTATTATTTTACAGATGCATGTTGAAAACGTTTTTGGGAGATACGATGGATCATTGGGGATCATTCAGTATTCCCTTTCTTTTGTTGTTCAGTGAAATCATCCCATATGAAGTCATCTCATTTCATTCAAGTTCAATTTGTAACTACATTTTTTTTATTTCTATTGGAAGGATTTAATACATTTGCAATTATGTCTACTTATCATAAGGTAAAAGGTTAATGTTTCTGTCTCCATATGATATGGTAAATATATCCAATGCAAAAAAACATCCACATTTAAAATGGTATTAATATTAATTTGCATATATTCCCATTAATTCCCACAGAAAGTTTCCACCACTGAATATTCCCCAAAATGTGCAACCCTAACCACAGCTATGTCCATTTGAACTAGAAACGAGGAAACCTTGGTTATATTCATTAGGGCATACCCTAGCTAGCTATAGTTGTGCTAAATGTTGGCTAGAAATACAGAAAAATATGAAAATGAAATATAACAATATTGCATTTACATAAATATTCACACCCCATAGTCAATACATGTTAGAATAACCTTTGGCAGTGATTACAGCTGTGGGTCTTTCTGGGTAAGTCTAATAACTTTTCACACCTGGATTGTACCATTTTTTTTTAAATCTTCAAGCTTTGTCAAGTTGATTGTTGATTGTAAGACAGCCATTTTCAAGTCTTGCCATAGATTTTCAAACCAATAGAAGTCAAAAATATAACTACGCCACTCACATTTAATGTTGTATTGGTAAGCAACTCCAGTGTATAATTTGCCTTGTGTTTTAGGTTATTATCCTGCTGAAAGGTGAATGTCTCCCAGTGTCTGTTTAAAACTAGACTATTTTGCCTGTGCTTAGCTCTATTTTGTTTATTTTACCCCCCTAAAAAAGGTCCCTAGTCCTTTGCCGATGATAAGCATACTCATAACATGATGCAGCCACCCCCATGCTTGAAAATATGAAGAGTGGTACTCCGTGATGTGTTGGATTTGCCCCAAACATAACACTTTGTATTCAGTTTTACTTTAGTACCTTCTTAAACAGAATTCATGTTGGGGAATATTTGTATGCTGTACAGGCTTCCTTCATTTCACTCTGTCTATTAGCTTAGTATTGTGGAGTAACTGCAATGATGTTGATCCATCCTCTCCAATCGCAGCCATTTAAAGTCACCATTGGCCTCGTGGCGAAATCCCTGAGTTAGGAAGGGAGCCAGTACCTTTATAGTGACTAGGTGTATTGATACACAATCCAAAATGTAATAAATAATAACTTCACAAGAATCAAATGTATTTTTTTATTTAACTAGGCAAGTCAGTTAAGAACAAATTCTTATTTTCAATGACGGCCTAGGAACAGTGGGTTAACTGCCTGTTCAGGGGCAGAACGACAGATTTGTACCTTGTCAGCTCTGGGGTTTGAACTTGCAACCTTCCGCTTACTAGTCCAATGCTCTAACCACTAGGCTACCCTGCCACCCCATTTAAAAAAAAAAAAAATAAAATAATAATAATAAAAATGTACCCATCTACCAATAGGTGCCCTACTTTGAGGCACTGTCGGTTGAACCATAGACCCAAAGCTAGGTTGAACCGGACATCTAATCAACAACTTTATTTGAAAATCTAAATAGTAATACAATAAATAAAAAGGTACTTCTACAAGCCTATGTCACACCATTGCCTGCTGAATTGCAGAGATAATTAAATAAGTTAATTTGTGCACAACTGACTCGCCTCTGGATTGATGTTTCAGATGTTTCAGCTCAATGAAGAGTTCAGCGTTCGATTAGCCATGTACAACATGCCCCCGCAGTTACAAGCCTGCTAGAGTTAGCGGCAAGCGGACAAGCAATGTCTACTGTCGTAGTAAGGATGAAGCCTGAGCTGGAATGTGACGCTAACTGAAGCTGGCGAGCTTTAGAAAACCCTGAGTAGGCCTAGCTTCCTTCGTAGTATACCCCTCCGGTCTTGGCTGATGTGTGTACCTGGCATGTCACAATAACAGAACAGAGAGTCTTTTGTAGACAGGCAGCGGGTCCATTATGCAGCCACCATCCACCATCCCCTAGCTGTAAGTAAGCCTCCCTGCCCCTATGAGCGCTGCTATGTGTCCTCCCTCGTCTCGACCATAGAAATATAATCCTTAGAACCGGTATCCCTATTGAAGTCAATTGGTGGGTGGAAGGTAGACGGGCAGCCATATTGAATGAATCCATAAACATAATTATATTTCTATGGTCCTCCTGGCCCCAGTGTCTCAGTGGCCCAGGCCAAACCCAGCCCAGGCTGCCTGCCTGGCTGTCATCACTGCCACAGAGGCCTCTATTCATTCTATTCATCCCGGAAAAGACAAAGCCCAAAGTGTACAGCAGCCATCCCAGGCATCCCAAGCATCCTGATATCCACCAGCGATATCATTTTAGGCTTTTGTGTTCCCCGTGCTTTGGTACGTTGCCTCCCTTCGTCCCTCCCTTCTTTGTGTTCCACCATCACTCGTTCTCTCTCTCTCGCTTTCTCTCTCTGGCATAATCCAAGGTGTTGGTGCAATACCATTCTGACACTATTTTGTTTGTTATTGTCTTGTATCGATACACACATTATAAGCATCATAACACAGCAACACAGATCAGGACCGAGAATGTGTCTGTGGAGGACAAATGAGAAAGACACTGGTGACCTCTTCTTAAATACAACATCCTTCCTGTGCACCTCGTTTTACCTTACCCCCACCACCACATTCTGGCCCTATGCAGGCCCCTCTGGTTAGCCCTCCCCTGGTCATGTCACTCCCCATTGGATCCTGGAGCCCAGTGGTGGACTTAATTCTCCAGCTGCAGATAGCATTATCACCCCCCCCCCCCCTACCCCCAACACCACCACCAACCTTCCCCCCTTTCTCCGCTATGGTGGGCATGTGTGCCGGCCACTGATAAAGGAAGTGGAGATAAGAGGAAACACAAGCTGTGTTGAGGAACACATTGCTGACAGAACAGAACAGAACTGCAGATGTGGGGAGGGAAGAGAATGAGAGAGAGAACATTAAGGGTGGGAGAATGAGAGAGAAAACAAGCATATGAGAGAGGGAGAGTGCATCGCAGCAGCAAGATTTGTGACCTGTTGCCACAAGAAAAGGGCAACCAGTGAAGAACAAACACCAATACAAACCATATTTATGTTGATTTATTTTCCCTTTTGTACCTTAACTATTTGCACATCGTTACAACACTGTATAAAGACATAATGACATTTGAAATGTCTTTATTCTTTTGGAACTTCTGTAATGTTTACTGTTTATTTGTATTGTTTATTTCACTTTTGTTTATTATCTGCTTCACTTGCTTTGGAAATGTTTCACAAATGTAAAAGGAGAGAGAGAAGATCAGCCTGTGACATAAAACAAAACAGAACAATAATAAATGTAAAGGGCTGAGAGTGACAGAATATTTCTGGAGGGCCATGCCTCTAAACTCCACACTGAAACCATATTTTGTATCTAGACCAGTTTGCGCATGAGATGTAGGGACTCATGTGTGAATAAAAAGTCTGTATATATCTGAATGATGCCTAAGTGAATGCCGATGACATAGAAATTTGAATAAGTAAACGTAGCTACATTGTATATATGCTGCACCACACATAAACCACAAAGCATTTTTCTCTGAGATTTACACTATTCATTCATTTAACTCATTGTTAAAATTCCAAATTCCAAAATGCGAGAGGTGATTATGATTCTACTGAACTTCCCTAGTTTCCCAAGAGGACAGAATGTAGATACATCTGTGCCAGCGTTGGGACTGAGTGGAAGGGACAGGTGCCACCCTGACAGTTGTGACCTCCACCCTCCTGGGGACATACAGTATGTATATATGCTTCCCATAAAGCATCCAATAGTGCTGTGGTGTCTCCTTTCAAGATGGATGCCACGCTAGGGGACAAACCAGGCCAGGCCTGCTGCCGTGTCGTGGTGTGGTCAATGAACGTATGGTAGAGTCGCCCTTTCAAAACACTACAGGCTTAGGCTACTTAGAGATGAATGAATGTAGACTACAGCAGATATAGTATTGTCATACAGAATACACTAGGCGAAAAGGGTCCATATCAGGGGATATCTTTACATGACAAGTTTTTTGATATTCTAGAGAATACAGACCATTTCCCATGCATATTTTGAGTAGATATGCACCATAACCTGACAAATTCTGAATCCAGGTGTGTCTTTTAGACATATATGATATTGGGATTACTCCGAATATTGCATTTTCTATGGCCGGTTATGGACTCATTCAATATCCTGAGATATGTGAGATCCTATTTTCTCTCTCAATGCTGACAAATACGGACTGTATGCATCGCATATATTTGTTTCAAGATATGAAGCTACTATGTTGATTCCAAATATGCTTCTCTTGGCTGAGGTTCATATCCAGATCTAATATGCTTTTTTTCAGCTGATAATGATGACGATTTCTGATAAATTTCTGTGTTTTCAGCACATGCTCAGTAATTTGACCAATATGAAATCCATACTTTTCTTTCATGCACAAATCATTTTTGGATTTCATCAAGATATCAGACATTGTATGGCCAGATATTGACTCATTAGATGTCCTGAGATAGGCTTATGTGGACATGCTCAATAATTTGGCAAAAATAAAATCCATATCATTCTTTCAGACACTATCTATAATTTTTGTATTCCCTCTGGATAAAGGCAGATGCAAACCGGAAGCTAAAAACACTGAAACTGGTAGCTTAGCAACAACAATCATGTATTTTCTGCTGTAAATGTCCATCTTTGGGCACCACAAATGAGTGTGTAAACAGTGTGTGGAGAAACAAAGTAAGAAGCTGTTCAGAAAATACCTCAAAAGACGTAAAGCCTAAAGTAAGTAGCTAATTTGAGATGTTTTATTCATCTTAGTAACTAGAATCAAGAACGTTAGCTAATTTGGCCAGCCACAAGTAAAGCAGTGGTCACCAACCTTTTCTGATTCAAGATCACTTTCGCAGTCAAAAGCAAGCTGAGATTGACTGCTCAGATTTGTTTTTTTTTACATTAACTTCACACCAAGTTTTGTAGGGTTGAGGTTTGGGCAGTAGGCCTAATACATTATCACAGCATATTGGCTAGATCATTGGTGTGCCAATATTGTTAATCAGACCATATTATATTTCAAAACTCAAGCTTTGATAACAACATAGATCAGTTGGTTTAGCACTTGCGAGGCACTGTGGAGCATGAATTGAAATAATTAGCTTTTTTATTTTACTGGACTGATGGTACCTGCATCTGATGGTCAACGGGGTCAAATCACGACATCAGTGATCTTCAGGTCGAAAAGTCGGAGCTCTAGAAAGATGCCCGGGTTTCTGACTTGGAATTCCGAGTTGGATGATCGTTCAAAACGATTTTTCCCAACCGCCTCTCACGGTCCCTGCTCTCTCCTTCCTTTCCTCTGGTGAGACTGACCAGAGAGATGGGACACCGTCTTCCACCTGATGTCGAAACTCAAGTTGCATCGCATCTGCCTCATGCACAAATTCATGTTGGTCCTCTGACCAGAGAAAGTTAAATATTCCTTCATATTAAAATCTACACGAGCTGCTAATAATCATAAAACACAGGGCTATCAATACTTGGCTACTCATTCATTGCAGCTGCAGCCCGAGCGGAAGTACTGCGAAGCGCGTTTTGTAATAGAGTTGATGAAAAACAGTGACAGTGCTGAATATAAACTTAAACATGAACTCACTCATAAAAACAGCAGCTCTTTGTTGTATTAATTGACAGTCTCTCTGTGGTCATGGGTTTAAAAGTTATAAAATCTTAAGTAGCCTAGTAAACTTGGCTGTGGTCAGGGAAGCCACGGTGATTTGAGCTATGCGTTCTGGAAGAACAGTAGATGCACTCGATTTAGTCACAGCTATGCCGGTCCGCCGAGTAGGCGGAGTTTGTCTGATGGGAACACTTTGCTTACCCTGTGCGCAAGGACTTTTGAATCAAGTGAAACAGCTCAACGCAATTTTTTTTTTTTAAAGTTGTGCAAGCCTTTAACGTTCGTTGGCTTTTCTACAGAAATATTTGGTGATCGACGAGGAATGCCTTGAAGATAGACCAGTCGACCGCTTGGCGACCACTGCAGTAAGGCTAGCTACTTACCTAGTTAGGGTGGATGAGTGGGGGGGTGTAACGTTAAAAGCTAACTGGTAACCTAGCTAGCTAACAAATAACAAAATGGCCCTTTTCACCCCCTATCAAGCCTCAATGTGACAGCTAACGCTTTAAAATGTTACGTCGTATTTTGTATCATAACATAAGCTCGCTAACTGACTTAGCTAACTAAAAACTTGGCTAGCTAGCAAGCTTGTTCAAGTTTTCTTGTCATGAATGAAGGTAGAGTAGCTACCTTGTGGTATGTATGGTTATGTGAAATGACATTCAGACACTTTGCTATGAGACTCGAAATTGAGCTCAGGTGCATCTTGTTTCCATTGATCCTCCTTGAGATGTTTCTACAACTTGTTTGGAGTCCACCTGTGGGAGACTGGACATGATTTGGAAAGGCATATAGTTGACAATGCATGTGCATGTCAGGGCAAAAACCAAGACATGAGGTCAAAGGAATTGTCAGTAGACCTCCTAGACAGGATTGTGTCGAGACACAGATCTGGAGAAGGGTACCAAAAAATTCTGCAGCATTAAAGATCCCCAAGAACACAGTGGCCTCAATCATTCTTAAATGGAATAAGTTTGGAACCACCAACACTCTTCCTAGAGCTAGCTGTCCGGCCAAACTGAGCAATCAGAGGAGAAGGGCCTTGGTCAGGGAGGTGACCAAGAACCCGATGGTCACTCTGACAGTGCTCTAGAATTAATCTGTGGAGATGGGAGAAGCTTCCAGAAGCCAATCAAATTTCATTTGTCACATGCTTACTAACAAGCCCCAAGCCCTTAAACAATGCTTTACATTTTTTAAAGAATAAACAAAATTGTAAAAAATAGATGAGGACAACCATCTCTGCCGCACTCCACCAATCAGGCCTTTATGGTAGAGTGGCCAGACGGAAGCCACTCCTCAGTAAAAGGCACACGACAGACCGCTTGGAGCTTGCCAAAAGGCACCAAAATACTCTCAGACCATGAGAAACAAGATTCTCTGTTCTGATGAAAGCAATATTCAACTCTTTGGCCTGAATGCCAAGCGTCACACCTGGAGGAAACCTGGCACCATCCCTACGGGGAAGCATGGTGGTGGCAGCATCATGATGTGGGGAAGTTTTTCAGTGGCAGAGCTGGGAGACTAGTCAGGATCGAGGCAAAGATGAACCGAGCAAAGAAAACCTGCTCCAGAGCGCTCAGGACCTCAGACTGAGGCGAAGGTTCACCATCCAACAGGACAACAACCCTAAGCACACAGCCAAGACAAAGCAGGAGTGGCTTCAGGACAGGTCTCTGAATGTCCTTGAGTGGCCCAGCCAGAGCCCGGACTTGAACCAGATCAAACATCTCTGGAGAGACCTAAAAATAGCTGCGCAGAAAGAAAAACTCCCCAACTCCCCACTCCCCATCCAACCTGACAGAGCTCGAGAGGATCTGCATACAAGTATGCTAAGCTTGTAGCGTCATACCCAAGAAGACTCAAGGCTGTAATTGCTGCCAAAGGTGCTTCAACAAAGTACTGAGTAAAGGATCTGAATACTTACATAAATGTGATAGTTCAGTTAATAATATTTTAATACATTAGCGAAAATGTAATTATGGGGTGCTGTGTGTAGATTGATGAGGATTTTTGAGATTTTTTTTATCCAATTTTTTTTATAAATCCAATTTAGAATAAGGCTGTAACCTAACAAAATGTGGAAAAAGTCAAGGAGTCTGTATACTTTCCAAAGGCACTGTAAAGCGGGTGCACGCGCATCAGTGGTTAGAGCGTGGGCCAGTAACCGAAAAGGTTGCTGGATAGAATCCCCAAGCTGACAAGGTAAAAAAAATCTGTCATTCTGCCCCTGAGCAAGGCAGTTAACCCACTATTCCCTGGGCGCTGAAGACAAGTTTTATTTATTTTATTTTACCGTTATTTTACCAGGTAAGTTGACTGAGAACACGTTCTCATTTACAGCAACAACCTGGGGAATAGTTACAGGGGAGAGGAGAGGGATGAATGAGCCAATTGTAAACTGGGGAGTGTTAAGTGACCATGATGGTTTGAGGGACAGATTGGGAATTTAGTATTTGTATTTGATTAAGGCGACCACTGATTCAGAGGGGTTGGGTTAAATGCGGAAGACACATTTCAGTTGAAGGCATTCAGTTGTATAACTGACTAGGTATCCCCCTTTCCCCCTTGAACGTATCTCACCCCAGATAGCTCCCTGGACTCGTTCGGTAGCTGGGAGATTTCTCAGGTCCGGATTGGATGCATGTAGAAACTTTCCCATTATGGGGAATATACTAGGTCTGTATATGAAATTAAGGACATTAATATCTGAATCATGTCTACGCCTTATATCGAATAAATAGTTAGATATCCGGAAATACATAGATAAAGATATCCCCTGATATTGACCCTTTTCGCCCAGTGATAGAAATAACATATAGATCTGACACCCATCCCTATCTAACTGGCCTACTCAATGCACCACAGGGTTTGGCTACTCAGGACGGTGCAGCATTGCAGAATTTGAAACTTCAGATAGAAAATGTATTTTATAGAGCTAGAAAAGCTTCTACCCCCAAGCCATAAGACTCCTGAACAGCTAATCAAATGGCAACCGGGCAATTTTACAGCAGAAACTGACTCAACCACACGAATGCCCGGCCATCCCATCTTCAGTCAGCTGTTCCGACCACACAAAAGTTTTTTTTTTTAAAACAGTTTAACATTATTATTATTTATTTTTTTACAGTTAACAGTAATTTTATTTTCATGGCGCCGGTCCATAACTGTCGGTTACACTGTTATACCATAATTGTGCCAACCCTAGTGTTCGGTCAATATGTTATATTTCTATCAGATTCTATTATTTAGAACGTCCAGTTTTGACTGACGAAACAGTCAGCATTTGAGCTAGCCACACTGTTTTTTCACAGAAACATTTTGCACAAAGCACAGTCCTTACAAAGTTAGGTCCTGAATGTGACCAGTTTATTTTTGGACGCAATGTTCAGGCATTCACGCAAGTAGCGACAGCATACACAATCATACAAACCGGAAAAAATGTAGGCTACATTAGTCCTGGCGCTAACTGAGGAAATATTGACGTAACACAAGTGGTCATATTTAGCTAATTCTCGGCTGACAGAAACCACAATATGAATTAGCTAATAGCAATTATTATTTATAATTCATCACATCACGGGTGAGCTCACCCGATGGAAATAATTGAGTAAAACACTTTATAGAAATCGAAACTAATCTGACAATAGGTGGTTTGTGCGCGCCGCCATGTTTGTTTTTTCGTGTCAACCAAAGATAATAAGAGGAGACAAGATGAGTTTGGTCTGTTTGCAGTAAGCATGTTGAAGGGGGTGTGTCATCTACGATAATTCCCTTCCAGAAGTTTACTTGAAAGATGTGAACCATTCCTTCACCTCATAACATCTTTGCTCTGAGAGAAGTTTACGTGACAGCCAGAATGCATTGTATAATGTGGCGCCACACATAGCTGGCAAATAGCTTAGCCTTAGCTCATTGTTATCAGTACAACCTTCAAAAAAGTATTTTACACACGTCATAGGTGTCCATTACAATCTATGCAATAATCAGAACGCATATTTTGTCACCAGTACTTGAAAACGTGAATAAAACTGTAAATATATTATGCTCCATACATACATGTATGCTACAGTAGCAAGGACAACACGATGTACAGAAAATATGGCACTTACTTTGATAGGAACACACACGTCCAAAGCAATTATTTGAAAGGAAAACAACAATGAAGGCAATGCGAGCGCAGGGATCTTGGGATCTCCTCGAAGAGAGAAGTTTGTCCAGCTCAGTAAAGCCTCAAACATAAATTGTTTGAAATGGGCTACTTCTATGTGAATTCATGAGGAGGCGGAACACACCTCGATTCAAACTGTTTGAAATTGTCAAGTTGAAACATAGCCTATAGATAATAAGCAGGAAGCGCATGTTAACTGTCCTGTTGCGTAACAATCACATTTTGGAACAGTGAGTCCATTTTGACATCACGTGCATAAAACAACTCACGCTGGGTTGACCGTTAGAGATATTTGGAACTGACGTGTGAAAAGATGAATATGGATATAAATAACAATGGAATTGGGGTAGTGGAGAGAGAAAAAACATGGGATGTAACAAATAATCATCTTCAAACTGTAGGCTAGAACCAATCATTGACAATACACTAATGCAAGGTTGAACGTTTCCAGTTCATTCCTTCCTGTAAGTTTGCATTTAGCATTTCCAAGATCAAGGTTATTTTAAAAATCAAAATATTTAAAAAATTAAATTATTTCAGATTTCTTCAATCCTGGTACTAGCCAGCCAAAACACCTGCCACCCCAGCAGCCCACTATCACCACACAATGGAGAACGAAGTGTTGGAGAGGTGGAGAAACGAGTTCTTTGAAGCGGCGGATCTGGTGCAATCAGAAGTGGAAAGAATATTCTACCAGAAGGGGTAGGGATATCAGCAAGACAAGAGAAAACCACACTTTATGCAGAAAAAGAAAGCATAACTCAACTGGATGTACAGTCCCTTGACTCCCTCCACCTCCCCATGCAGCGTCGCCTGCTGCTTCAACACCACATTATGGAGACATCACAAAAAACACCCCATGCAGCTCTCTCTCAGAGGTGGCTTAAACTCTGGCCCAATTTCACCCACAAACAAGGTCTCTTCAGAGAAGTAGAACCCCTAATCCAACTGTGCCTTTGTCTTCCGATCTCTATCACGTCCTCGAGAGCACGTTCTCCACCCTTCGCCGCCTGAAGACTTGCCTGCGCAGCACAATGAGCCAGAAAGGGCTGACTAACCTTTCCCTTTATGCACATTCACTGTGAAACTTTTCATATGGTACCGTTTCGGTATCGAGTATCGTGATACTAAACCTGGTATCGAAGTCAAAAATCTGGAATCGTAACAACACTTGGCTGCAGTGATACGGTTACCGAATCTTGTCATATTCGTAGGCTACTCACCACTTTAGGAATTGTATTTAATTGTTAGTGTGCATAGATGGATGTAATGCTTTACTATAAAACTGATTTTCCTCCTCAATTTTCTCTTTCTTTTCAGTCAGCACCCCCTACTCAAAACTTCATCCCGCGGCTATGCATAGACCCCCGCTGAGTGGCCAGGTTGGCCATGCCTCTTATCTCTTCAAACAGCTTCCCATTGGATCACAGTCAAAGACAATGTCCTGTTAATCCAATCCAACAGTTGCCTGGTCTGGTCCCTCTGAAAGTGACCTCTGACTGAACAAAAAGGCTGCCTCCCAAATGGCACCCTATTCCCTAGTGCACTCCTTTTGACCAGGGCCCATGGGGAATAGGGTCCTTTTTGGTACATACCCACTAAGTGGCTGAGCACTAGGCTAGCCTAGTGGCTGAGGAATCTCCAGGCTCAACATACCGGCTCCCGGATATCCTTTAGTTAAGGAGGCCCCTAAGCTAGCACCATGCATTCGCTTAGCTAGGGCAAGGGCCAGAGTGAAGTATCCTAGACACCGGTGATGCTTAACCTGTTGCTTCTACCCTCTACTTTTTTGAACATTCTGTTAAAAATCGCGCAACATTTCAGCGCCCTGCTACTCATGCCAGGAATATAGTATATGCATTTGCTTAGTCTGTGTGGATAGAAAACACTCAGACGTTTATAAAACTGGTTAAATCACTGCTGTGGCTTTACCAGAACGGCATTTACATCGAAAAGCACAGGAAAAACTGATCACTGAAAATGGGAAAATATATCCATGCGCTACTTGAACCCATTGATAAAGGTGAACCACAATTAATTGACTGAGGTTGCAGTACCTACAGCTTCCACACGGTGTCTAGAGTCTTGTCATTTCCCTTCGAGTTTTTTCTTGGTCAAACACATGCAGGGCACCGTATTTCTTCAGGTCTAGGACCGGATATTTTCGTTGAGTTTCTAGCCGGACATTTTTCCAGACGGACAGCTAATGATCTTTACATCGCCTCCTGATGAATTTTATCGCTTATTAACGTTTACTAATACCTAAAGTTGCATTACAAACGTATTTCGAAGTGTTTTGTGAAAGTTTATCGTCGACTTTTTGAATTTAAAAAAATGACGTTACATTTTGAAAACGCTGTTTTTTTCGTTTATCACACAGTCTACATATAACGATATCTTGGCTTTATATGGACCGATTTAATCGAAATAAAGACCCAATAGTGTTTATGGGACATCTAGGAGTGCCAACAAAGAAGATGGTGAAAGGTAAGGACTGTTTTCTATTTTATTGTGCGGTTTGTGTAACGCCGAAATGCTAATTATTTTGTTTACGTCCCCTGCGTGGCTTTTGTGTTGTAGTGTATTGGTGCATGCTATCAGATAATAGCTTCTCATGCTTTCGCCGAAAAGCATTTTAAAAATCTGACTTGTTGCCTGGATTCACAACGAGTGTAGCTTTAATTTGATACCCTGCATGTGTATTTTAATGAACGTTTGAGTTTTAACTAATACTATTAGCATTTAGCGTAGCGCATTTGCATTTCCAGAGCTCTAGTTGGGACGCAAGCGTCTCAGGTAGAAGCAAGAGGTTAAAAGGCTTTCGAGGTGACATCAGTGTCCCTGTGAGTCATGTAAGTCGCCACTAGCATGACAGACTAGGCTATTGAAGCAAGACTATAGAAACCAATCCATTTCACTGCTCCTAGATCTTTGAAGCACCGTGTGTATGTGTGTGTGTGTGTGTGTGTGTGTGTGTGTGTGTGTGTGTGTGTGTGTGCGTGCGTGCGTTCCCCTGGGCTAAGTGTGCAGTTGCTCCTGCTGTAAGCCCCTGGATCTCTCAGTCGACTCTGTGAATGGCTTTTGTTGTGCACGCACGCACACACACACACACGCACACACACACACACAGAGAGAGGATGAGGGAGCTCAGGTTGCTCGAGCTCTCCTCTCCTCTCCTTCTGTTATTGGCCTCGCCATTGTGTCTAATTATTCCAGTAAACATTGACACAGCATGTGTGGTCTCCCATCTCTCTGAATCCACCCGCTCCAGCCCAGAGACAACAGACAATGTGTGTGTGTTCTGACATCATCTTCATCTTGTTGTTTCAATCAGCAAGAGAGAGAGAAAAAACAAGAGAATGTCTTTACCAATGTAAGCCGTTAAATACATACACAGTCAGAGAAAAAAGCGTTAAGAAAAAAAAGAATTGGGATTTTTTTTCGAGCTGTTGCCATGGGGCAATTATCATAACTCCACACATAACTCCAGAAAATAGTCATTATGACCAACATATGTTCGCACCAGTCCAGTAACTCACCACTCACTAAACCCTCTGGAGTCTGACCTAAATACGCTACATGTGGTTTAATACCCTGACTATAGGGGACAGACAGAGGTAGAATTATGCCGACTTTAGCCTGCTTCAAGCCCCTGAAATTATTTTAACGTAACTGACGTAACTGTGGAATTCATTCAAAAACCAATCAAACACTACCGTAAAACATACTCTCACTGACCCCACTGTTAAAAACCCCTCATTGACCCCATTGTTTTATCACACCTGGACTACTGCAACGCCATTCCCTTCGACCTCCCCGCCAAAATACTTGACGGACTTCAACACATTCAAAATTCAGCTGCACGTGACCTCACACACACACACGACTTTGGGAGCACATCACCTCCACGCCCACCCTCATCAAACTCCACTGGCTCCCAGTTCAATACAGGTTCATCTTCAAACTGCTCTTGCTCACCTACAAAGCACTCGATGGATTGGCCTCCGCATACCTTTACTGACCTCCTGCACCCCAAACTCTGACCTGTTCACTGCACTCCTCTGACACTGTGCTCCTCACCTTCCCTCACACCAGCCCCACTCCATGGGAGACCGTGCTTTTTAACAGTGCAGCCTCCGAACTCTGAAACTCCCTCCCTCTTCATGTCAAAATCCATACACATATTCAAGTCCACATTAGACACACCTCTTCACACAAGTGTACCCGGTCTCTCTGTTGTCTCCGCTTGTATCCCGTGTAGTTCACTTCCCTGGTTAGTCTGTCCTAATGTTTAGTGTGCTTCTGTAAACTTACGTATTTTTAAATGTATGATTTTCTAGCTTTTTATACTTCTGTTTATCTTGTGTATGCAAAGCGACTTTGGATGTCTTGAATAGTGCTTAAAAAAATATTTTTAAAAAAAATATGTATATTATTATTATTATTATTATTATACATGAACACAGCTACATTGTTAGGCATGACCATGCAGATTGAGGACAAATCACTAAAGGTATTGATGCAGAATCTGTTGGTATGGTGTTTGGCCGTCACCTACCTACCCATGGGCCTTACGCTAGACATCAGCGCTGCCCTGAGGTTACCCTACCCAGCGCCTAGCCTCAGACCCCACCTAGCAACCGGCTTCAGGTGGTAACAAGAAGGGAAGGAGGGGGGGCTGACTTGCATTGTTGCATTGATGTTACTCACTGTCAATGTCGCTGTGTAGCGCTGCATTGGTGTCACTGTGGATGTTGCTGTGTAGTGCTGTATTACATTTCACTGTGGATGCTGCTGTGTAGTTTCGTCCTGTCAATTTGTTTATCTAACCACAGTATGCCGTGCACTGAGCCATTTAGGGTGGATGTGATGTGACAGAACTTGGGTTGACAAGGCCAGCGTTAGAGAGCCGTCTGTCACATCGATGGTTGACTGTTCCAGGTATAAGACCTGATGTTGACGACGTCTCTGACTGAACAATCTCAAGTTGAGTCCAAAATGGCACCCTATTCCCAATGGGCCCTGGTAAGAAGTAGTGCACAATATAGGGAATAGTGTGCCATTTTGAACGTAGCCACAGTCTCTCTCCGGCTGTCGAAATTATGAAAACTGTCTGTCTCTCAGTCAAGACAACAACATCCGGTTCATGGACACTGTATTAGGTGCATCTGGGGTTGAAAAAGACATGAAGCTGAGGCGTGCAGCACAAGCCATTTTTAGGACCTCTTCACGTAAAGATCCTTTCAATAAAAAGCCAAATCAGAACATGACACATCATTGGAGAAAGACCGAAATGGCAAAGAGAGAGAGAGAGAGAGAGAGAGAGAGAGAGGTCAATAAAAGTCTCGGTGAGGCCAGTGTCCAAATCTCAGGACCGCTTTCTGGCAACGTTTATTCAGGAATGCTCTGTTGCGGAATGTGTGTTGCCTCAGGACCAACTATTTGACTTGTGTCACATGCCTGTGGGACGGGTATGACGGATGTGTTCTCTCTCCTCTCTTTGTCCTCCCTTTCCTTTGTCATCGCTCTCTCTCTCTCTCTGTCTCTGTCTCTCTCTCTGTCTCTCTCTCTCTGTCTCTCTCTCTCTCCCTGTCTCTCTCTCTCTCCCTCTTCCTCTTTCTCCCATCCTCTGAACAATTACACTGGTCACAAGGATTCCGGACGTGGACTTCTCTGATAGAAACAAAAACTAGTGATGCGATTATAGAGAGAGGGATTGATGGATGGCATGGAGGTAGACAGAGACACGATTGAACTGATGTAATTGCCATGACCTTTCCTTCCGTCCGTACGCTGTGCTCCAGGCGTGGACGTAGAGACCGACAGGGGTGAGTGGACACAACAAACCTTACCAATTTACCGGGGTATGTAACATAGATTGACGTTGTTTTGCTGTCCCAGTCTGCTTCTGTCTCTTGGTCTTCCACTTATCGCTCTCTCACTCACTCGCTCGCTCAATCCCCCTGTCTGATCTGAAACAACCGCTTCACATGACAAATCCAACCTCCAACAGTGAAACATATCCAAATAAAAAAAGAAGATGAAATGTTCTTACGCAGGTCAAAGTCATACTCAGTTATTTGGAGATTCAAGAACTAGATGGTCATTTTATAACCAAGTGCCACGCTCTACAAACTGTGACAAAGGCAGAAGGCATATTCTTCACTAGCTACAACCTGTATTGGCCCGTATTGGGAAAGCCTCTCAATCGGAGTAGGAGTGCTGATCTAGGATCAGTTTAGACTTGTACTTCATAATGAATAGGCTATATGGCTATATAGACAGTGAGGATCTGATCCTAGATCAGGTCTCCTCCTGAGACGCTATGTGAATACAGGCCCGGGACACACAGGTTAAAAAGAAATCATGAACTCTGTGAACTCTAAATAAATACAAGCAGATAAACGTCACTGCTCATTAACAACAAAGGGACAGAGAGACACTATCTGGAAACCAAAAGAAAAGCTTTAGACTTCAATCAGAAGCATGCAAATAACCCTAGTGAACCACATCAACAACACACACACACACACACACACACACACACACACACACACACACACACGCGAGGGTGTTATTCCAGTGCATTAATTAATTGAAGCCACCTGGTGTCCCAAATCTAAATCAGTCTCTGATTAGAGGGGAACAATGAAAAAAGCAGTGGAACTGGCTTCAAGGCCCAGAGTTGAGTTTGAGGGCTACAAAGTGACTATGGGGCCTGGTCAAAAGCAGTGCACTATATAGGGAATAGAGTGCCATTTGGGAGGCATTCTTTCCTTCAGCGTGAGCTTCCAGCTGTCATGGGAGCTGTCAATGAGTTATCTGTCTGATGATCTTGGCGGCATTTTGAAAGCGTCTGCAGTCACACATGCGCATGCCTGTTCTGTCACACACACACACACGCACGCACACGCACGCACACACACACTAGGGCTGCAGACTGCGACCATTTAGTTGCATTTTGTGACCATTTGACTTGGCTGTGCAAGTTTTAAAAAGTATATTGGTCACTTCGGTGCGAGCTGCACATTCTACATGGTCACCTAAAAAAAAAATACCTATTTTTTTAAGGCTAAAAACCCTTATGATTTGGTCAAACCGTAAAGTACAATTTTGGAATGAAAGTGTCTGCCTGCCAGTGTACATGTTTGGCTGGGGCCTGCTGCTGTTAGAGATTGCCAATCTCCCCCTCCTTTCCTGGGGGGGAAAAAAATGCTTGAGGAGAAGAAAAACGGTTTTGATTGTATAACATTTTAAAGTCCAATTGCCGGGAGAACACAGCTATTCCTGTTGTCACAGTATCCTGTTGGGGAGAGGAGGTTATCAGCTTTCTGTAGGTATACTTTTTATTTCTCAACTCTAAATTTTTAGCTAAATAGCAACTATTTTACAAACAAGATATTTGATATGGCTTTGAGATAAGGAGTGGGCAAAATGCGCATTGGCCATTGCGAGTGCATAGAACGTATTGGGCGGGAGGCTACAACTGCACAAAAAAATGGGACATTAAATTGACTGTTAAATGAATGCATGGCTCCTTCTCCGTGGCCGACGGACCCGAGTCCTCAGGGCATGCGCAGACCAGCTGGCAGGTGTGTTTACGGACATATTCAATCGCTCCCTATCCCAGTCTGCTGTCCCCACATGCTTCAAGATGGCCACCATTATTCCTGTACCCAAGTATGCAAAGATAACTGAACTAAATGACTACCGCTCAATAGCACTCACATCTGTCATCGTGAAGTGCTTTGAGAGACTAGTCAAGGATCATATCACCTCAACTTTACCTGTCACTCTAGACCCACTTCAATTTGCTACTGCCCCAATAGGTCCACAGACGATGCAATCGCCATAACACTGCATACTGCCCTATCCCATCTTAACAAGAGGAATACCTATGTAATAATTCTGTTCATTGATTACAGCTCAGCATTCAACACCATAGTATCCTCCAAGCTCATCATTAAGCTTGAGGCCCTGGGTCTCAATCCTGCCCCGTGCAATTGGGTCCTGGACTTTGACGGTCCGCCCCCAGGTGGTGAAGGTAAGAAACAACATCTCCACTTCGCTGATCCTCAACACTGGGGCCCCACAAGGGTGCCTGCTCAGCCCCCTCCTGTACTCCCTGTTCACCCATGACTG
Organism: Oncorhynchus nerka; assembly: GCF_034236695.1. NCBI lineage: Eukaryota > Metazoa > Chordata > Actinopteri > Salmoniformes > Salmonidae > Oncorhynchus > Oncorhynchus nerka. The sequence goes on from NC_088422.1 coordinate 49,292,592, forward strand.
CATGGCCATGCACGCCTCCAACTCAATCATCAAGTTTGCAGACGACACAACAGCAGTGTGCTTAATTACCAACAACGCAGAGGCAGCCTACAGGGAAGAGGTGAAGGCACTCGGAGTGTGGTGTCAGGAAAACAACTTCTCACTCAACGTCTCACTCAACATCAACAAAACAAAGGAGATGATCATGGACTTCAGGAAACAGCAGATGGAGCACCCCCCTATCCACATCGACTGGACACCAGTTAAGAAGTTTGAAAGTGTACATTTTCTCGGCAGCCTACACATCACCTACAAACTGAAATGCTCCACCCACACAGACAGTGTGTGCAACAGCGCCTCTTCAACCTCAGCAGGCTAAAGAAATGTGTCTTGTCACCTAAAACCCTCACAAACTTTTACAGATGTACAATTGAGAGCATCTTGTTGGCTGTATCACCGCCCTCAACCGCAAGGCTCTCTAGAGGGTGAGGGCAAACTACCTGCCCTCCAGGACACCTACAGCACCACATGTCACTGGAAGGCCAAAATGATCATCAAGGACAACAACCACCCGAGCCACTGCCTGTTCACCTCGCTACCATCCAGAAGGCGAGGTCAGTACAGGTGCATGAAAGCTGGGACCGAGAGACTGAAAAACAGCTTCTATCTCAAGGCCATCAGACTATTAAAACAGCCATCCCTAACACAGAGAGGCTGCTGCCTACATACAGACTCAAATCATTGGCCACTTTAACTAGTTGCTCCTACCCTCTACTTTTTTGAAAATTTTGTTAAAAATCGCGCAATATTTCAGCGCCCTGCTACTCATGCCAGGAATATAGTACGTTCATATGGTTAGAATGTGTGGATAGGAAACCCTCGGACGTTTTTAAAACTGGTTAAATCACGACTGTGGCTATAACATAACGTGCGTTACATCGGAAAGCGCAGGAAAACCTGATCACAGAAAATGGAAATAAATATCCTTGCGCCACTTCCAGCAATTGTTAACAGTGAGCCGAATTAGATAAGACCGAGCATTCAACTCCCACAGCATCCCCATGTTGTCTAGAGTCTTGTGAATTGAATCATCTTTGATTCTTGGTTGAACCGAAACAGGGGCACCACTTACCTCCGGTCTCCGCCCAGATCATTCCGGAAGAGCTCTCTCGTGAATTTTTTTTCCAAGACGACAGCTAATGATTTTTACATCGCCTACGGATGATTTTTATCGCTTATTAACGTTTACTAATACCTAAAGTAGCATTACAAACGTATTTCGAAGTGTTTTGTGAAAGTTTATCGTCTACTTTTTGAATTTTAAAAAATGACGTTACGTTGTGAAATCGCTGTTTTTTTCGTTTATCACACAGTCTACATATAACGATATCTTGGCTTTATATGGCCCGATTTAATCGAAATAAAGACCCAATAGTGTTTATGGGACATCTAGGAGTGCCAACAAAGAAGATGGTGAAAGGTAATGACTGTTTTCTATTTTATTGTGCGGTTTGTGTAACGCCGAAATGCTAATTATTTTGTTTACGTCCCCTGCTGTGCTTTTGTGTTGTAGTGTATTGGTGCATGCTATCAGATAATAGCTTCTCATGCTGTCGCCGAAAAGCATTTTAAAAATCTGACTTGTTGCCTGGATTCACAACGAGTGTAGCTTTAATTTGATACCCTGCATGTGTATTTTAATGAACTTTTGAGTTTTAACTAATACTATTAGCATTTAGTGTAGCGCATTTGCATTTCCAGAGCTCTAGTTGGGACGCAAGCGTCCCAAGTAGAAGCAAGAGGTTAATAAATTAATCACTAGTCACTTTAAATAATGCCACTTTAATAATGTTTACATATCTTACATTACTCATCTCATATGTATATACTATATCTTATACCATCTATTGCATCTTGCCTATGCCTCTCTGTCATCGCTCATCCATATATTTCTATGTACATATTCTTATTCTATCCCTTTAGATTTGTGTGTATTAGGTAGTTGTTGTGGAATTGTTAGATTACTTGTTAGATATTACTGCACTGTCACGCCTAGAAGCACAAGCATTTCACTACACTCACATTAACATCTGCTAACCATGTGTATGTGACATAAAAGTTGATTTGATTTGATAGCAGCGGGTATTAGATTTAGATTTAGTGATCTAGATAATAATGTGTTTTGAGTTTCCACTTACTCAGGTGGTGCATTAGCCCCAAATAAATTAGCCTAGGATATTAGTTTACATGAAGATGCAGGCAAATTCATCTCTTTTCAACAAAAAAAAAATATATATATATATATATATATATATATATATATTCTGGAGCCTTATTTTAACAGTAAAATATAACAGCCTAATTGTCAACACAAAATGTAGCCCTTTACACGCGTAACCCTATACAGGTTGAAAATTGCAGATTTGGACACTGATAAGTGCCTAAACTGAAACGCAGTGGCTGTAAGTAATATGCTATAAATGACATCAGAGCTCAGGGTCTCAGCTTCACAGCTCTGTATGAGTTTTGACTGACAGCCATTTTGAACTTGAGCACCGTGCGCGACAAGAAGTTGCACCCCCATCCCTCCCACTATGTTTTGTTGTCTAAATGAGGGAAATGTTGTCAATTAAGAGGACTCAATGTAAGTTGAAAGATGTGACGTTGAGGATTATAATAAATACCGCTTTGATGTCATACATGCAAGACAAACACCCGTGAGTTCAAATGTGCACTTCACATTTCCATATCATAAAACCCGTGCAAAAAAACAGTGTCAACGTTTATGATCACTAGGTCTGATGTACAGTTACAAGATGGCATGGTGCCATACCCTGGGTTGTCCTGAACAGAATTAGCCGGTTTTATTGAGAAGGACATCTGATGGGGACCATGCATCTGAATGCACTCATGAATCTGTTCTACGCGCACCAAAATTACGATCTGCTTCTCCGAATTACCTTGTGAAAACGCTAAGGTCGCATTTTCTAATTTAGCTAGTCACGTTGGCAATAGAACAGCTTTCAAATGACGCCCACCTGAACCAGATTGTGATTTATAATGGACTCTTTTTTGGATTGTGTAAACAACAACATTAATTGTGTGTGATGGCGAGGATGCGGAGCTGAGTTTTTTTAAGTCATAAAAGTGCATTGAAATTACTTAGGAACTGTGTACACTTTGGAGAAGTGCGTGGCCACTTGGAGACACCGGTTCGTCCTCTCACTCAAACCCCCTTGTCATGTTGCACCTACCCCAAATTTTACAAGAATATTCTAATCATGTTACTGAATGTATCCAGAGTATTTTCAGATTGTTATCAACAAATTTGGCGAAAAGTACAGTAAATGTAAAATGCACATAAAATAAACATATTTGGATTCAGTCTTGTGTCAGGTGAACTGTTGTGTCCTCACCTTTAGTCTAATCATTTTCCCATAATCTCCAAACCGTTCCCTTTTAACTGCTACCATGGGTATGCATTTCATATTTCTTCTGTAAGAAACCTTTCAATATAGCCCTATCCATATATGGGCTCCCGAGTTGGGCAGCGGTCTAAGGCACTGCATCTCAGTCACTAAGATATCATAACCGCCATCGATAAAAGACAGTACTGTGCAGGCGTCTTCATCGACCTGGCCAAGGCTTTCGACTCTGTCAATCACCGTATTCTTATCGGCAGACTCAATAGCCTTGGTTTCTCAAATGACTGCCTCGCCTGGTTCACCAGCTACTTCTCAGATATAGTTCAGTGTGTCAAATCAGAGGGCCTGTTGTTCAGACCTTTGGCAGTCTCTATTGGGGTGCCACAGGATTCAATTCTCGGGCCGACTCTGATCCACCTCTACACAGACAACACCATGCTGTATACATCTGGCCCTTCTTTGGGACTGGGGGGCAGTATTGAGTAGCTTGGATAAAAAGGTGCCCAGAGTAAACTGCCTGCTACTCAGTCCTAAAAGCTAGAATGTGCATATAATTACTAGATTTTGATAGAAAACACTCTGAGGTTTCTAATACTGTTTGAATGGTGTCTGTGAGTATAACAGAACTCATATGGCAGGCAAAAACCTGAGAAAAAATCCAACCAGGAAGTGGGAAATCTGAGGTTTATAGTTTTTCAAGTCATTGCCTATCGAATATACAGTGTCGATGGGGTCATATTGCACTTCCTAAGGCTTCCACTAGATGTCAACAGTCTTTAGAACCTTGATGCTTCTACTGTGAAGGATGAGGGAATAAGAGCTGATTGAGTCAGGGGTATGGCATGAGCTGATCACGCACGCTCACGTGAGAGTTAGCTGCGTTCCATCGCATTTCTACAGACAACGGAATTCTCTGGTTGAAACATTATTGAAAATGTATGTTAAAAACATTCTAAAAATTGATTCTATACTTCGTTTGACATGTTTCTACGAACTGTAATATGACTTTTTGTCTGAACTTTCACCTGGACTTGCCGCGTCTCATGAGTTTGGATTGTGTACTAAACACAATGATGGACTTTATCGAACAAATCAAACATTTATTGTGGAACTGGGATTCCTGGGAGTGCATTCTGATGAAGATCATCAAAGGTAAGTGAATATTTATAATGCTATTTCTGACTTCTGTTGACTCCACAACATGGCGGATATCTGTATGGCTTGCTTTATTGTCTGAGTGCTGTACTCAGATTATTGCATGATGTGCTTTTTCAGTAAAGCTTTTTTGAAATATGACACAGCGGTTGCATTAAGGAGAAGTGGATCTAAAATTCCATGCATTACACTTGTATCTTTTAGCGATGTTTATTATGAGTATTTCTGTAAATTGACGTGGCTCTCTGCAAAATCACTGTTTTAGAACTACTGAACATAACGCGCCAATGTAAACAGATTTTTGGATATAAATATGAACTTTATCGAACAAAACATACATGTATTGTGTAACATGAAGTCCTATGAGTGTCATCTGATGAAGATCATCAAAGGTTAGTGATTCATTTAGTCTCTATTTCTGCTTTTTGTGACTCCTCTCTTTGGCTGGAAAAATGGCTGTGTTTTTCTGTGACTAGGTACTGACCTAACATAATCGTTTGGTGTGCTTTCGTCGTAAAGCTTTTTTGAAATCAGACACTGAGGCTGGATTTACAACAAGTTTATCTTTAAAATGGTGTAAAATACTTGTATGTTTGAGGAATTTTAATTATGGGATTTCTGTTGTTTTGAATTTGGCGCCCTGAAATTTCACTGGCTGTTGTTGAGATACAAACCTCCAGACAAGCTTTAACGCCATACAACACTCATTGTGTGGCCTCCAATGGCTTTTAAATGCCAGTTAACCTGTTAGTCCTATAGGGGCATTATTTCATTTTTGGATAAAAAGACGTGCCCGTTTTAAGCGCAATATTTTGTCACGAAAAGATGCTCGACTATGCTTGGAATTGATAGTTTTGGAAAGAAGACACTCTGACGTTTCCAGAACTGCAAAGATTTTCACTGTGAGTGCCTTATAACAAAAGCTTCAGGCAAAACCAAGATGTTTGAGCGACCAGGAAATGAACAGGATTTCTGAAGCTACGTTTTCCATGATCGCCTTATATGGCTGTGAATGCGACAGGAATGAACGGACACTTTCTATCGTTTCCCCAAGGTGTCTGCAGCATTGTGACGTATTTGTAGGCATATCATTGGAAGATTGACCATAAGAGACTACAATTGCCAAGTGTCCCGCACGGTGTCTGCGTGGAAATTGGTGCGCAAAAGTCAGCTACCAGTATTTTTCCATCCGAATCAGAGAACAAAGAAGGCTTCTAGGACTGCCATTTCAATGAAGAGATATATGACAAAACACCTTGAGGATTGATTCAAACAACGTTTTCCATGTTTCAGTCGATATTATGGAGTTAATTCGGAAAAAGGTTCGACGTGTAGGTGACTGAATTTTCGGTTAGTTTCGGTAGCCAAATGCATAGTAACAAAACGGAACGATGTGTCCTACACAAGAATCTTTCAGGAAAAACTGGACATCTGCTATGTAACTGAGTCTCCTCATTGAAACATCTGAAGTTCTTCAAAGGTAAATTATTTTATTTGATTCCTTTGCTGGTTTTTGTGAATATGTTGCGTGCTAAATGCTAACGCTAAATGCTAAGCTAGCTATCACCACTCTTACACAAATTATTGATTTTCTCTGGTTCTAAAGCATATTTTGAAAATCTGAGACGACAGGATTGTTAAGAAAAGGATAAGCTTGAGAGCAGGCATATTTATTTAATTTCATTTGCGATTTTTAGAAATCGCTAACGTTGCGTTATGGTAATGAGCTTGAGGCTGTAGTAACGATACCGCATGCGGGATGGGGCGGACTATGAGGTTAAACTAAATGCATGCTCTTCAACCAATTGCTGCCCACACCCGCCCGCCCGACTAGCATCACTACTCTGGACGGTTTTGACAACTGCAAATACCTAGGTGTCTGGTTAGACTGTAAACTCTCCTTCCAGACTCACATTAACCTTTTGTGACTAGGGGGCAGTATTGTCATTTTTGGAGAAAAAAACACTTTCCCGTAGCAAACCGGATTTTTTGTCAGGACAAGATGCTAGAATATGCATATAATTGACAGCTTAGGATAGAAAACACTCTAAAGTTTCCAAAACTGTAAAAAATATTGTCTGTGAGTATAACAGAACTGATGTTGCAGGCGAAAGCCTGAGAAAAATCCAATCCAGAATTGCCTCATGTTTTGAAAGCGCTGCGTTCCAATGTGTCCCTATTGAGCAGTGAATGGGCTATCAACCAGATTACTCTTTCTTGTGATGTAGTTTTACGCATTTATGTTGAAGAATACCCGTAGGCGGCTACATTGCGCAAGTGGTCACCTGATGCTCCCAGAGAGATTCTTGCGTAAAATACAGAGGTAGCCATTACTCCAATCGGTCCTACTGAAAAACGAATTGTCCCGATGGATATATTATCGAATAGATATTTGAAAAACACCATGAGGATTGATTATAAACAACGTTTGCCATGTTTCTGTCGATATTATGGAGCTAATTTTGAATATTTTTCACCGTTTTCGTGACTGCAATTTCCAGGGGATTTCTCAGCCAAACGTGAAGAACAAACGGATCTATTCCGCCTACAAAAATAATATTTTGGGAAAAAGGAACATTTGCTATCTAACTGGGAGTCTCGTGAGTGAAAACATCCGAAGCTCATCAAAGGTAAATTATTTAATTTGATTGCTTTTCTGATTTTTCCGTGACCAAGTTACCTGCTGCTAGCTGGACAAAATGCTATGCTAGGCTATCGATAAACTTACACAAATGCTTGTCTAGCTTGGGCTGTAAAGCATATTTTGAAAATCTGAGATGACAGGGTGATTAACAAAAGGCTAAGCTGTGTCTCAATATATTTCACTTGTGATTTTCATGAATAGGAATTTTTTCTAGTAATATTTATTTCCATTGCGTTCACGGGATGGGGTGTCAGAGGTTAAGCATCTCCAATCCAAAATTAAAACTAGAATTGGCTTCCTATTTCACAACAAAGCTTCCTTCACTCATGCTGCCAAATATACACTCGTAAACATCCCCATATTGTTATTTTTATTTATTTTTTGTTCTTTTGCACCCCAGTATCTCTACTTGCACATCATCATCTGCACATCTATCACTCCAGTGTTAATGCTAAATTGTAATTATTTCGCCTCTATGGCCTATTTATTGTCTTACCTCCCTAATCTTACTACATTTGCACACACTGTACATGGATTTTTCTATTGTGTTATTGACTGTACGTTTGTTTATCCCTTGTGATACTCTGTGTTGGTGTTTTTAAATCGCACTGCTTTGCTTTATCTTGGCCAGGTCACAGTTGTAAATGAGAACTTTTTGGCCTACTTGGTTAAATTAAGGTGAAATATATAAATATATATATTTTAAATGAACTACAGTTCCTGGTTTGAATTCAGGCTGTATGACATCCGGTCGTAAGAATTTGTTCTTAACTGACTTGCCTAATTAAATAAAAGTTAAATAAAAATACAATAAAAACAATAGGCCAATTCCCACAAGTGTAAAGGGTTAATAAATCACTGTGAACGACTTAATAAGATGACTCGTTCTTTCTATTGCTTGACACCACAGAATTTTTTGGGGTGAGACCAAATCATGGGCTGGTGCCACCAACTCAAAAACGAAAATGTTCGTCTGGAGCCCTGCACATGCAAACACAAACACAGGCAGGCAAACACACACACCAGGCAGGCCCTGTATAAACTTTACAAAGAACAGAGTCAACTGTGTTCCACCTGTTGTGTACTTTAGGAACGCCCAGTGGATTAGCCTGTTGAATAAGGTAAAAACTCCCATCCAAGATCATCAGTCCATCTCACCAGAGCTTCTCCGGTCCACAGCCCAGCGAGCCAATGTTCTAAAACACTAACTCCACTTTACACAGTTGAATCAAGTTCCTTACAGAGAACATCTAGGATTAAATCTACCCCTCCCTCCTCCACCTACAAGGTGTCTGTAACTATGTTGGGCCTCAAACGAAATCTCACTGCTCACCAAAAGTATTTTTCCTTCCACTCGAGCAGGCAGCAGGCAGAGAGGGAACACCTCCACCTTTATTTGAAAGGGGAGTGGAACAGAGCAAAGCGTAAGGATTTAGCCCCAGGGCTGACATTACATCATCGTGGGGTTTCTCAGCAGAGCGGTGTATCAGGGACCGGAATTATTCACTGAACCCTTTGAAGAACTCAGCCTGGCCCTGCCTCTCCCTCCCGCTCTCTTTCTTCTTCTTCCTCTCTCACTCTCACCTTGTGTCTCTCTCTGCCTCTTTCTCTCTCTGTCGCTGTCCCTCTCTCTGCCTCTCTGTGTCGCTCTCTTTCTCTCCACCTCTGCCTCAGAGCGGCAGGTCCTTTGATGCTAGTACTGTGAGCTGCGTTTGCGTGAGCACGTTGCGGCCTCCCAGCCCTCCCCTCCCCGCCCGATACTATCTGCTCAGACGGCACATTCATGTGGTTTATCTATGCAGCACAGCCAGACTGCAATAGCCTTTCACCCTCCCATCCTTCCCTGCCTACCACAGGCCCTTCCCTGTTCAGGGTCCAAAACTGGAAAGGTAGGTAGCCACGCAGGGCAGGGCAGAAAAGCAGGCATGCAAGCAGGGCAGGGCAGGGCAAGGAGGTAGGTCAGGCAGCAGCTTGGCTTTGATATGGTGTAGTGTAATCCTGTGTATTTGGGGGGTAGGAATCACACACACAATCAAGGAAGCGATTTTTCCAGATGAGTAGACCCATTTCTCACTCCCAAGATCTGGGACACGTCGCTTACATGAGCTCTGGGAAGGGGAGGAAGGAGATGGGGGACCAGAGATGATACATCTTCCCCCTGTACTCAGGGGAGACGCCTGACTACGATGGCACTTCACCGGGAAAGTAAATGACGCTCCCAGCCAACCCAGTCTGGTCCAATCAGCCAGCCCCAATTCATCATACCTCAGGCCCCATTGTCGAAGAGCCTCCTTGGTTGGCTGGGTCCTCCTCATTACTGGAACCACCGCCACCACCACCGGGGGGGGGGCACCAAGAGGGGGAATCGGGCTGAAGGGGGTAGCTGGTGGAGGCCGGGGCTTCCACCTCCACCAAATAATCCCAGCCAAGCTATTTGTCCCCATAGGGCAGCCTTATAAATGACCCTTATACCACAGTTGTGTAAGAGTCCAAAAGAGGAAACAATGGAGGAGAGAGAGAGAGAGAAATGACCAGGCTGTGACAGAGGATGTGTCAGCTTTATGGTTTGTGCAGACCCCTAATAACACTGATATGATACATTAGTCTTGGGACAGACGGAGGCACAAAACCAATAATGCCTTCCACTGAGTAATAACAATATAATGCTAATAAGCCTGGAACACAGAAATGGCATCAAGGGACTTCCATTAGCCAAACTGGCTTACTATAATAAACCGGTATGAAAGAGCAGGGAACAATAGATATGGGATTTGATGATTATGAAACTAATAATTCATTCTCCTTACAATGAAGCACAGTGAGTGGAGGTTTATATAGATCAAAGGAAAGCAGTGGTAAAAAAAAACTCTGAAAGACCTTAAGAGGCTGATGTCATTTATGTCACGATGTACACAAAGAGAGACCTTTGAACACCGTGGGAGTGAGACAGATTTGTGATAAGGCTTCTCCTCTCATGACAGCGTGAGCAAACCAGGTTAACGGGCGCTAAGTGTGTGCGTGTATTTGACGTGCAAAAGTGTGTGTGTGTGTGTGTGTGTGTGCGCACAATCCGAGCCTGTACGTACGTGCTTGTGTGGAGCCAGCCAGACAGAGGGCAGAGGACTGAAAGCGACTCCAGGCCATGCAGCTAGCTGGCTACCCAACTACCTTCCCCAGTCAGTTCACAGTCCCAAAGTCTATCAGTCTATCTATTGGTGTATAGAAGCACAACAAAAGGGGGGCTGGACTGGTGTTATAGACCTCCCTCCAGTAGTCAGCACATTCCTGACCAACAACAAAGCCTACCTCTGCTCTGCCTGGACCCTCCATGGATAGAGAGCATTGTCATCTCCCTCCTAACCCAAACTCTAGCCCCCGTCGTAGCCCCACAGCCTTTGTTTTCTAGCTAGACCTTCTGTGTCAGGGGATAGAAATGTAGGCTGACTGAGGCCGGATGCAGCCAAGGGATGGACTTGCCCTTTCAGCACGACAGTCAACAAAGAGGGGAATGATGACCACGATGGGGCTTTTCAGAAGTTAATGCAACCCAGTCTCAGTCCCCTCACTGTGGTTCTGACTCAAAAGACAGGCAGAGAGAGAAGCTGCCTGCTAATCTCTCAGAGAGGAGCATCAAAGCCTCTCTCCCGCTCTCCCATCTCTCACTCAGCCCAGTGGAAAGTAACTTAGCTGTTGAGGCCACCAGAACTAACACGCACTGGATCCAGCTGTTCTGCACAGATACACACACAGAATGGGGGGGGGAGAGAAGCAAGAGGCAGAACGTCCGTGAAAACAGGAGACAGAAATGTCCCCCAGGTTGTTGGTTAGTGAGATAAAGTCAGTGTGTTGGCAGCTGAAAGACGGGGGGAGAGGTATGAGGCAGTTAAGCTGTTGGTCTGATTTAGAATGTCAAACAACACCTCCGACATCCATCACAAGCCCACGGTGCTTTGTGGCAGGCCGTGATGCAACAACGTACAGATTAGTGATAGGGAGTTGTGATATACCGGTACACGTTTGTTGTGAAGGGAAAAGGCAAGTGTTAGGGCCTGGTTCCTCGTCTGTGTGTCAAAGGAGGAGGCGACAGCAGGGGAAGAAGAAAGCAGAAGAGTGAGAGTGAGTGAGAGAGAGAGAAACTATTCTGTTCTATTCCCGAAAAATACAAACGCAACCTCAAATGACTTTGGCTTGGACTTAAAAGTGGAGCCGGGCGGCGGTTAAAGAGACGATAGCACTTAAAATACAGCTGCCACCGCGAAACCAATAAATGGAGAAAGTAGGCGAGCAGGGCGCTTTTAACCTTTTAAACCCTATAGCTATATAGTGCTAGCTGCTTGTGTACTGCTTCTGTTGCTTGGCGGCAGGCGAGGCGGGCGGCGCTGGGAGGGGTCCTGTTCCGGGTACCTCCCGTCCTTTCTGGGCTTTGCCCATTATGGCCTCCTCTCTTGGGGTTTCTAGCCTGTGGTCGAGAGCGAGCGAGAGAAAGCAGTGCTGCCTGGATCCCTCAACCACACCAAGCTCTCATTATAGTCTAAATGCAGCGGGACATAACTCCTGCCTGGCCCGCTCACTTTCTCTGAGCTGAGAGGAGCCATAGGCTTCAGTATATGGGCTTGGGATCCTCATTTTCTAACTTTATTGGTATGTGCAATGAACAGGCTTTTATGATTGGTAAGTCAGATAAAGCTACTGTATAGGCTATCCACTCCCAAGAAAATTACTCAATGTCAAAATATCAACATTTGATGCAGGTTATGGGTGGACTTCAAAAAGGTGGCAGGTTGAGACTGCGAGTGAGACAAAGAGCCTTAGAGTCTCTGCTGGCTTTCTTCTGTCACTTTATTTCACAGGAAGTTTGAGACATTCCAAGGATGGAAGTGAGACGAAAGCCACATTCTGGTTCTGGTTTGAGTTCCATCTGGGACTGACAGATGCTGCCACAACTCTGTCCCTGCCTTGGTCCCTGCCTGCTCCTCTGTCCCTGCCTGCTCCTCTGCCCCTGCCTGCTCCTCTGCCCCTGCCTGCTCCTCTGCCCCTGCCTGCTCCTCTGCCCCTGCCTGCTCCTCTGCCCCTGCCTGCTCCTCTGCCCCTGCCTGCTCGCCAGCTCCTCTGTCCCTGCCAGCTCCTCTGTCCCTGCCTGCTCCTCTAGCATGCTGTGGACAGCATAGCCAAGCTGCAAGGAAATCAGACGCAGATGTGTGCTCTGCTCTGCTCAGGCCATGAGATGAGATGCAGGCAGCTTCCTTTGCCAGGCTAAAGGAACAGACAGCTTGGCCCGGGGAGAGACAATGTGGAGACAATAGGAGATATGATGAACAGATGGGAAAACCAAAACCAATGGCAAAACACTGGTAAGTGCAAGTATAATGCATTATGATGCAGTTATAATGCATTGTGAGATGTGTTATAAGCGTATTTGAACAATTATAATACTTTATCATTTCGTAATAAAAAAAGTGTCATGCCGCTGTAATTACTGATTGATATACAACCGATGTAAAAAAAGAGCAACATAAGCGTTGCTATGGAGACAGATTGTCGTAACTCTATGTGCATCCGATAATAAATGTCATCCCAAACCAGGAAGTAGTATCAGTAGCTTCTACCCCCATGCAGATCCGGTTTAAGTCGGCACCCTATTCCCTATATAGTGCACTACTTTTGACCAGAGCCCTATGGGCCCAGGTCCAAATTAGTGCAGTAAATAGGGAATAGGGTGATATTTGGGACGCAGCCCAGATGGTGATGACTGATGGGGATACCCTCCAACTGTGTAAATATCGGTTGGCATCGTGATGGTGAATCTGAGCTCACTGTCGCCCGGATCGTCCACCTGAGTGAATCAGGCGGGGGTGGCCGTGTGGTCCCGCCATCATGGCCCAGTGTCATGGTCTTTACCAATGTCAACACCACCGTGCGGTTGTGCCGATGAGGTGACACACTTCCCGTTGTTTACAGCAAGGTTTGGAGTTAAACACCATCATATTCACATTCACACACTGCCTCCTGTAGTAGGGTTCAAAGTTAGTGGATTCCCAAAATGATTGACCCCCTTGATAAAGACGAGGAGAAATTACTATATAAAATTAAATCATTCAAATACTGAGCTATATTTATATTGTATGCTAAAATAAAAATTGGGAATTTATACTACTACAATTGCGAAGAGAAAGAGATGTTGTTTAACAAGTAGGACAGCGTACTGTACCTATTAAACCTACTTCGATCTTTCAATTTAATGTTTCAACCAATGAATCTGTCTGTTATTATTCTACGCCAAAAGCCAATCAGATGTTTTTACTGTCAAGTTATGTGCAAGTTCCCACGAGTGGACAATTTGAAAGCTGCAACAAAAACTTGGGTTGAGGCGGCCTAAGCTATATTTTGTGTACCTTCTCGGATAAGTGATCATAATTTATGTACAATTAAGAGAGGAATGTACTGATATGCACATGATAGCATATTATATGGGCATCAATGACTATTTCTTGCCAATTGGAAATCTGGGCTTTTCACGCTCGTCAAAGTCACACAGTAGCAACATCACTTGGTGAACTACAACGTGATAGTAGACTTCAGGCATTAACAGCGAACATTTTGAAATGCCTCTTCTTTTACTCTTAAAATGAACCTTGCATTATTATACATAGATGACATTTTTGTACATTTGACATTTCTCATGTGGGCTTAAAGGCTGCAGTAGCACAAAGAGCACTCCCTCTATACAGAATGTAAACAGCAATAAAGAAATATTGTTCAATATGATCAATGCCACATTTGCATAATATTGTAGACTACAGTGTATATTTATACCCCAAACCATTGGTTTTTAAATATGTTATGAGTAAACGTTGCTATTCTGTCTATTTTAACAATATATCCCTGTTGTTCCAAAAGCCCAGCATGCTCCGATTGAGACGAGTTTGCAGAGACACACACGGGTAAGGTGTGCTGATAGCCCTAATATTCAATGATCATGAGCATAATAGTTTTTTGTTCAGATTTAAGTTGATTAAAAACACAAAAACTACATTTAGGCATATTGTGAATTTAGCCATGGTGTCAATTAGAATCCTCTGTACCGTCCCCAAGACGTTTGGAGTGGCGAGTTGGAAAATGACTATATAATGTAGCTCAGTACTGGTACTTGTTCTATACAGTCTTTTTTGTTCATCTTTAGCAAGAGGGTCAATCATTTCACTGTATCATTTCACTGTAAATGGTGCCACACTCAAACCCACACAACGTATTCATTGACAATGAAGACAACCGTCACAAATGACTAAAAACTGCATAGAAAAAACATGAAGTGACAACAATGTATGCAAGTTGTATTTTAACAAAGGCTGTGGCTACAGTAGATCCGTCCTTTATTTTCTTTCACAACACATCACACCAGTTGAACTTAAGGCCGGTCATTTGTATTTATCAGTGGAGGCTGCTGCGGGGAGGACGGCTCATAATAAAGTCTGGAATTGTGTGTTTTCCATGTGGTTGATACCATTCCATTGACTCCATTCCAGGCATTACTATGAGCTGACCTCCCCTCAGCAGCATCCACTGGTATTATTATATTCCGTGTTCTAAAATCTACATTCTATGTTCTAATTCTACGTTCCACATTCTAATGGCAGGTAGTCAGTCACAGGGTAGATGTTGAGGGGACCGCTACACCTGCAGAGAGAATAGCCCATATAGTTTCACTCCCGGACTGAGGGTGATTTAAAGAGACATTGATACCTCCCTATTATGTAGTCAAATTGTAGGCAATCAGGGACCTGGGAACTGGCCTGGCTGGTAGGGAGGGAGAAAGAGAGAGAGGGATAAGCTGATCGTTCTGGACTCTGGCGTCTCATCCACATCAAGTCATCTCACTTTCCCCTTAACGGCGCAGAGCAAGTAGAAAATTGACTTAATTTATTATTTTTGGCCCCGCCGGCACATGCCAGTTTTTTTTTTTTTTGCACTCATGGGGCAGAGCTCAGGGGGTGTTCGCTTTGGGGAGCAGGAGAGTAAGGGGGAGAGCGTAGTGGTTACTGAACCACTTTGCTCAGGAACCATGCCAAGCCCCCCCAGTCCTTCTAACACCAACCACTACCTACTGAGGTCTGGAGACCACTGTACATAAGAGGTAGAGCAAACCCCCAGGGGCCAAACAGCTGGGACTGACTGAGGCCTGCCTTCCTAACCTGGCCGACTCGGCCCTGTAAACCACCTCTCAAGACTCAGACGGTGCCAAGTAAAGGCCTCCATTCACACTGACTGGGAGAATGCTGAAACAAAGACAGCCAAACGGCAGCGAAGTGGAGTGGCTAAAGAGAGAGGGCAGTGTGAGAAATACATGGAGGGGACTAGTGATTTGGGGGTGAAAGCTATGATCCCTTATTGATGCCACTTGTTAAATCCACTAAAAATCAGTGTAGATGAAGGGGAAGAGCCAGTAAAATGAGACATGAATTGTGTATTCATTCGGGGTATGGTAGTAGGTGCCAGGCGCACCGGTTTGTGTCAAGTACTGCAACGCTGCTGGGTTTTTCATGCTCAACAGTTTCCCGTGTGTATAAAGAATGGTCCATCCCCCCAAAGAACATCCAGCCAATGTGACACAACTGTGGGAAGCATTGGAGTCAACATGGGCCAGCATCCCTGTGGAACGCTTTCAATACCTTGTAGAGCCCATGCCAAGGAATTGAGGCTGTTCTGAGGGCATAAAAAGTGTGTGTGGGGGGTGCAACTCAATATTAGGAAGGTATTCCTAATGTTTGGTTTACTCAGTGTATTGAATCGTGAGAATTACAATACATATCGGCACCTAAGTATCATGATAATATCGTATCGTGAGGTCCATGGCTATTCCCAGCCTAGAGGGGACAATAGTGAAAGTATTTTGGTATGGTAATAACAAGTCTTACAATTCATTATAACTAGGGCCGGGATGAAAGTATCGTGATACTCATTGGTATCAAGGAAACTGAAGGTTTAACTTCAACAGGAAAACAACCCTAATGTTGGAAACAAACATCATTATGTTGCCCTTCAAAGTCACATTTGATAGATTTGACAAACTATAGCATACAATATTTTGCATACAGCAGGTTTTTAGAAGACCAATACTGGCATCTTCACAGCCTTAATTATAATTGCATCATAATGCATTATACCTGTGGGTACAAAGTCATCTTTACAGAAACATACACAAGAACCTACCCAGTTTCATTACACAAGGCTTACTAACGCAGAATAGCAAGGCCTCTATGGTTTGAAATGTCATTACTTTAACAATTCAAAAATACAGTCTTAATGTTGCCATCTCTCTTAGTCAATCATTCACAAAACACATAAACAACCAACAGCGACCGCTGAAACGGAACCGGTTGGACATGGTGATTCTGTCCTTCTGTACTGGACAAAATGTCCCTCCTCTTTACAAAGAAGGACAACGAATGCAAGCTGCCACACAGTGGTCACTATGTTAGCAAAGAAATGAAAACCTAAATAGATGTTTTCAATGTAAAGTTGAGGTCCCACATTTCTGTGTGGTTAGCAAGCCAAGCCAGAACGGCCAACAAATGCTCTGTGAGTAGAAACAGGATCCATTTCAGTGATAAATATTCGCTCTCCTTTGATCCTTGATGGTCTTCCTGCAATGTGCTACTTTCATTGCAAAATATGACAAATGGTTGTTATTTTTATGAAAACACACTTGTGAGTGCACACACACACACACACACACACAAATTCATTCAAGTTCTCTTCGGGAAAGTGTATTCTTTGTGGCTCTGTAATGTAACTTCACTGTATGAGTTAGAAAGCAGTAATAAATGAGTTACAGACATCATTATAGATTCCCGCAACAATCCTAACCAGACCCAGATAAGGTATGTCATATATGAAGAGTGATGTGCAAACAACTCACACGGCTACTTCATTAAACCTGTAGGTTAGCACACTAATAGTCATAATTGGAGTCATCTTTGAAATTAGACCATTTCTAGCAAATCATGGTCATGTGTAGGCTACTGTAGCAGTGCAAACCACCACAAGGCTGAGATAGTTCTCCAAATCATGACGGGTAGTAATAGACCACATCGTCCCGGTTTCATGCAGGGTAGGTTAGGCAATAGCGGGGTTGGAGGGGTCCGTGGCGTGGCCCGAAATCCACATGGCTGCAGGCTTGGTGGGCCATCAAAGGATTTAGTAGGCTGCTCTTGCGGGTGGTGCTTTACGGAAATGATTACGAACATTGCATGGTTGGTGAAGTAGTTATGTAGAAAGGCCATACAAAAACTAAGTAACGCGCTGGTACAATAAAATATATGGGAGAGTTTGTTCAATTCTTTAGGTTGTTACAAAACAACCACACAATAATTTAGCCTAGGCCAACTTCAAAGAAATGGTATGTGTGATAATTGATCATGTATCTTCGCAGCGAGGCGGTACAGTTATATTGGTTGAACTAAGAACTTTTTTTTTTAAATAACTCAATAATGAAAACAAACAACCATCCACCAATTAATTGGGAACGAAATGACCTATAGGCGTACTGCTGAATGAAATCATTAGACGTTATTTGACGTTATTCTTGAGTACTCCCAGACAATATTTGATGGAACTGTGACCAACCATCTATCAGTTGTAACTCTGATCAAGTTGTGATGAACAACTTCTATGATTTTCCTGGGAACGTTTACAAGTGTAATAACCATGTTAATCCGTGAAAAAAAAGGTTATTGAATGTATATGCCATGGCAGATTATGGGTGAATTTGAGCTTTTATCCCGAAAAGAACCTGCAATGTACATGTGAATGAGTTCCAAAAGATAGAAGCCATCTTGTAATCACATTTGGTAGCAATAGGAGGCTAGTACCATCCTCACACATACAACACACACAGTGCAACTCAACACCCCCCTCCCCACCCTTCGATAAAGTTTTAGAGTAGAGTAGCGAAGTAGAATGAACGCCCAGGCTCAGTATACTGATAAGCAAACAGAGCCGTAGCAACATATTGTATATGTCCTTCCCACAACTTAACTGAGTTGTACATACTTGCACGATCTCGCCCTCCGCACTGATAGTGGCTCCTGCCTTTGAGAATCGTCCTTGCAACCCCGTCGTGTATGTAGTATAATCTCCATTTGGACTTGACTCAAACAGCACTACTTCCACAAAAGCCGTATCCTTGGCGAAAACCGTTCCAAGAGAAGTGGTGACCACGAAAATCACCAAGACCACCGAATCGGCTACACACTCTAACCTTCTCCTTGGTAAAATCATCATCTTGCCGGTTGGATATGCGCCGATCGGAACATAATTTCCAAGCGTGATTAGGTGATGGTGCTGAAATTCTGGAAATCGAATCTGAAGCGGGATCGATGCGTCAAAAGAGCGCCGTGTTTTCGCAATTGTGCAACGAAAGCTGTGAGTTGGCCGTGAGTGTTTATTTCACCATTGCAGCCTTGTCAATTACGTTGCTTGCTTGCCCGCTCGCACTTTCGCTCTCTCTCTCTCTCTTTCTCTCTCTTTCTCTTTCTCACTCCCTCTCTCTCCAGCTCTACAAAGCGGATCTCCTTTGATCTCCAAACACGTGATTGTTTTAGTTTTTTTCCTTCGAAAAGGGTTATCCCCACCCACCAATTTTCCTGACCCTCTACTTTCCACTCCCCGCTTTCGAGTGCCAGCATTCTGTTAAGGACGCACGGCGCATTCGTCGTTAACACTTCCTATTTAGGAGCCTAATAGGTCGACAAGTATACCTCGAATTGAAGTCAGACATTTTATCAAACGTGATACATTTGAGCTGACATAGCCTAATCGAGGTTTAGTTTAGCTATGGACAAGAGATTTAACAGCCAACATGATTAAAATATTCATAAACACTGTCTTTTAGAAGGGGTCATTCGCTCAGGATTGAAGCCCTTGAAGATAGGAACACGACCTTAAAATAATCATTACCCTCTTCAAAACACTTCATTATTTAACCCGGCTAATTTTTCAATCTCATTTCTGATATATCTGTGTCACTAGGCATTAATGGTAACTTGTTACATTAATGATACATTTGCCCCTATTGTGAGATTAGAAAGTTACTACGCAGCCTGTAGTTGCCGGTAGTTTTTGAGGAATAGATCACGAAGCGTGTTCGTGTTCGTGTTTAAGAAATAAAAGGGACAATTTAACCAACACTTTATACAAATCATGAATAAGGGCCTTTATAAATGGTTCATTAACGCTTATTTATGAAAAGTATTATAAAGTGTTGCCCAAATAATTCAGTTATTTTGGTATTATTAACATAATATGCATTACAAGTTGTCAAATACCCATGTCAGTGTTTTGTCTAGCTGCGTTCCTCTCATCTTCAAAGGGCTCTTACCCTAATTGTTATTAAGACTGAGGCATGACAGGCTAATTACACGTACTTTCAGTAATTGAGAGAAACCGCTGTCACAGGTGTTTAAAGCATATCAAGGGTTATTTGTAACAGAAATGCATCATCACTTTGGTGTAGGAGAGATTGATGCCCAATATTAGGCATGTATAGGGTTCGAGTTTTGCATGACATTTTTTTACACACTGAACGATTGAGGTGAGTAAACTATTGCAAACCACAACACAAACAATTACACAAAAATAGAGGACAAACATAAATATAGTGTATTTGGTTTTTAAAAAATCGAATAAGAATTAAATAAAGTATATTGTTACATGGATTATTTTTCAGTCGACAATAATATTGCTGTGAATAATATAATGGTGTTTGGACAGAGGACCAGTCTGATGTCTTGTCTTGAATCCTTTATCCAGACAGGCGTGTGAGAGAGGCGTTTGTTTGTGTGCTGCATGGGGTATGGCAGTGCCTGGGTGCTGGAGACAGCCTGGATCTCTGAGTCCCAAATGGCTCCCTATTCCTAGTCCCATAGGGCTCTGGTCAAATGTAGTGCACTATGTAGGGCATATGGTGCCATTTGGAACACAAGCAGATCTTATGTATAATTCCAGTGTCTGAATCAGAGGACCTCTGTGCAACATTTTATTTGTTCAATGCATTTAACAAAATGCAGGCCAACATGGGCTACAATATTTATCACATACATATCTTGGTATGATATTATAGAAACAGATTTTAAATTGGAATCAAGTGACATTTAATTTGATTACAACTGCATTCATTATCTACCCCTATCTTGTCAAAAGCTTTTTCATCCTTGACTGATCTCATTTCAGCTGCAAATAGATCTATCAAGTAAAATGATTTTAAGTGTAAAATCTACTTAATGAGATGGTATCCTTATGATCCACAGTGCTAGATGTAAATATAATAAAAACATTCTTTTTTTTAAACAGAAGCAAGGTCTCATCTCACAACTCTGTCAGTTGAGTAGCAGGGTGATTATGAAAACCAACTGCACGAGATGGAGACTAGAGGCATTTTTAGGTCAAAAATGCAGCAGCCCTTGGAAAAAAAGCTGCTTTCTGGTCAACATATGTTCTGATTCAAATGGCAGCAATGCAGAGGAGCAAAAAACATCTAAGGAGTTGAAGCTAGCAAGCTGATCCTGAAGATGTTATTTTCCTCTTCTTCCACCTCAAGCATGACAATTATTAACAGATCACCTTTGCCTGGTGACCATTGATTGTGATCAAGTCCACATCTGTGGACTATCTGTCCTGCAACACACACACACACACACACACACACACACACACACACACACACACACACACACACATGCACGGGCGGACGCACACACACACACACACACACACACACATACACACACACCAAAGTAATCTTTAGCTATTTCTAGTCTTGTCATCTGAAGTGGTCAAAATCACTCAATTATTAAATACTTAGCTTTCAAACGTAAGACATGCCGTTTGTTTGAGCGCCCATCAAAATATTTTCATAAATATTTAATGGTATAGCAGCTCTACACTACACAGAGTGGTGCAGTAGTCTAAGGCACAGCATCTCAGTGTAAGAGGTCCCTGGTTCAAATCCAGGCTGTGATTGGGAGTCCCATAGGGTGGTGCACAATTGGCCAAGTGTTGTCCTGGTTTGGCTGGGGTAGACTGTCATTGTAAATAAGAATTTGTTCTTAACTGACTTGCCTGGTTAAATGCAAAAATGTTTCTGGGATTTCCCAAATGTCAGTATTTGTAAAGACTGTTTTGATATACTCCGAACACTGTCTGTCATTGATTGTATACACCACTGACCACAGTTATCGGACATGTTCTCCTAAACAATACAGATTATATATAATAACGCAAGATGCCAATACACGATCAACACAATATAACATTCCATTGGCTCCGTCTCTCGTCTCGAGTTATTTCAAATAAATTGAGATTATTTTCCCATAGAGGTTAGTTGTTGAAGAAACATGAAGCTATAGTGTAGCATTATCATTTTTGAACAGGTATAATACAATGACATCAAAACACTACATTATAACAAACCAGTAGACAAGGGGAACTTATTTTGTCAACAAGTCAGCAGCTATTGCTTCTCATAACGGTAGATTTAAGTTTTTACATCAAGCCTGCCCTCTGCTGGTTTGTAAAAGACCTGCAAGCACAATGACATGAGTCCCTGGTTTTGTCCCAAGTGTGCAATCGTTCACTACTCCCCACACATTTTAAAGCATTTGATTCGTGGTGGAATGGGCTCGAGGGAGTTTCCATACATACCACCATTTTCCTTCCAAATCAATGAAAGGGAGTGAACAAGTGCACAATTCAGGAGAAAGGAGATTATTGAGATGCAACCCTTAGCTAACCTGCTAGGAACTTGAAGTTGATCTGAACAAATGTAATAGGTAACCTTGTCAGCTCGGGCATAACCTTGTCAGCTCAGGGATTTGATCTTGCAGCCTTTCGGTTCCTAGTCCAACTCTCTAACCACTAGGCTGCCTGCCACCCCAGAGTAGGGCCTATGGTCTAGAATAGGGTCTAGGGGTTGTTTCTATACTGATAAAAAATACAAACGCAACATGCAACAAAATCAACGATTTTACTGCGTTATAGTTCATTAAAGAAAATCAGTAAATTGAAGTAAAATAGGTCCTAATCTATGGATTTCACATGAATGAGCAGAATGCAGCCATGGGTGGGCCTGGGAGGGCATAGGCCCAGCAAATCAGAATGAGTTTTTCCCCACAAAAGGGCTTTCTACAGACAGAAATACTCCTCAGTTTAATCAGCTGTCCGGGTGGCTGGTCTCAGATGATCCCGCAGGTGAAGAAGCCAGATGTGGAGGTCCTGGGTGGCGTGGTTACACTTGGTCTGCGGTTGTGAGGCTGGTTAGACATACTGCCAAATTCTCTAAAACAACGTTGGAGGCGGCTTATGGTAGAGAAATTAACATTACATTCTCTGGCAAGAGTTCTGGTGGACATTCCCGCAGTCAGCATGCCAATTGCAGTCTCCCTCAAAACTTGAGACATCTGTGGCATTGTGTTGTTTGAAAAAACTGCACATTTTAGAGTAGCCTTTCATTGTCCCCAGCACAAGGTGCACCTGTGTAATGATCACACTGTTTTATCAGCTTCTTGATATGCCACACCTGTCAGGTGGATGGATTATCTTGCAAAGTAGAAATGCTCACTAACAGGGATGTAAACAAATTTGTGCACAACATTTGTGAGAAATAAGCTTTTTGTGCAAATGGAACATTTCTGGGATCTTTTATTTCAGCTCATGAAACATGGGACCAACACTTTACATTTTGCGTTCATATTTTTGTTCAGTATAGATCAATCGCTTCCTCTGTCTTTAAAGGTCAACTGCCCTTGAAAACCAACTTCTCCTTTTGAAAAACAGCCCATGTGGCATTGATATGAGTCAGAAAAATGTATTAAAGTATCAAAATTGACTACAAAGTGTAAATAGCATATTATTTTGATGATATAGTCAGGTTCGTCCAAAACTGAGTCTTGTAAGTGAGTTCGTCACGATTTACTGGAGGGTTGGGTATAGATTACTTACATGCCCACTTTCGCCAATGATGCCCAATTCAATCAATTAATCAATCCAATGTATTTATATAGCCCTTCTTACATCAGCTGATGTCACAAAGTGCTTTACAGAAACCCAGCCTAAAACCCCTAACAGCAAGCAATGCAGGTGTAGAAGCACGGTGGATAGCAAAAACTCCCTAGAAAGGCCAGAACCTAGGAAGAAACCTAGAGAGGAACCAGGGTATGAGGGGTGGCCAGTCCTCTTCTGGCTGTGCCGGGTGGAGATTATAACAGAACATGACCAAGATGTTCAAATGTTCATAGATGACCAGCAGGGTCAGATAATAATAATCACAGTGGTTGTAGAGGGTGCACCAGGTCAGCACCTCAGGAGTAAATGTCAGTTGGCTTTTCATTCAGAGTAACCTCTACCGCTCCTGCTGTCTCTAGAGAGTTGAAAACAGCAGGTTTGGGATAGGTAGCACGTCCGGTGAACAGGTCAGGGTTCCATAGCCACAGGCAGAACAGTTTAAACTAGAGCAGCAGCACGACCAGGTGGACTGGGGACAGCAAGGAGTCATCAGGCCAGGTAGTCCTGAGGCATGGTCCTAGGGCTCAGTTCCTCCGAGAAAGAAAGAAAGAAAGAAAAAAAGAAAAAGATAGAGAGATTTAGAGAGAGCATACTTAAATTCACACAGGACACAGGATAAGACAGGAGAAATACTGCAGATATAACAGACTGACCCTAGCCCCCGACACAAACTATTGCAGAATATATACTGGAGGCTGAGACAGGAGGGGTCAGGAGACACTGTGGGCCCGTCCAACGATACCCCCAGACAGGGCCAAACAGGCAGGATATAACCCCACCCACTTTGCCAAAGCACAGCCCGCACACCCCTAAAGGGACATCTTCAACCACCAACGTACCATCCTGAGACAAGGCAGAGTATAGTCCACAAAGATCTCCCCTACAGCACAAACCCAAGGGGGGTGCCAACCGGGACAGAAACATCACAATCACAATTGCTTAGAGACAACATTTTGTGCTCTGCCCCCAACCGCAATGTGGACATTTGCTGTGAAGTCTGTGTAGGGGTGCAACGCACTCACATTTAGTTTAGTCCAATGCATTTAGTTTAGTCCAATGCATTTCAACAATATCGCGAGTGAATCTGACCTAAATTATTAATCCTTAAAACATCTAAATAACACAATAAGAAAATCCCCATCAACATCTGTCAATTTAAGCTAGATATCTGCAATGGCTACGTCTCAATTCACAGCATCCGCCCATGTCAGCCTTCCGCATCTGCAGTGGAAAGTGGCAGAGCTACAGCGCTGTTGGTCAGATCAGGAGACATCCCAAAAATCTTCTCACAAAAAACATTTGTAGCATCCGATCAGTTTGGCCTACTAACTAAAATGACTACTATATGGAAAGATGAGACTCTGCGATTTGCTCTATGACCCTCACAAGTGTCATGGGACTAGTCTGAAGATAACCTGGCACTGGTTTAAAAAATGTAGATTTGTGCCAAAAAAAAAAAAAAGGGTTAAATATGTGTTGAAAAAAAACTACAATATTTCCTGAGCTTTCTTATATCTCCTAGTCATAGGACAGACTTCAAAACCTTACTCCTTATGATTTATTTTTTGACTGTCTGTTTTGCCATTTATGAATGTATTATTCAATGCGTTTCTATGTGTTATAGTTATATACTTTTAGTTAAGCCTACTAATGAAGAGCCATAAGAATTGAATTGACATGTACTCTCAGTGGAGTTTCAGTCGCATGTCAGTTTATTATTTCAGATTTCACCATGAATGCAGTGGAAGTTGCTGAGGGGAGGACGGCTTATAATAATGACTGGAAATTGGAGAACAGCTTTTCCTGCAATCTAGAGCCATAATCCTTACGATTATTTCTATGTAAAAAGATACAGTTGAAGTCGGAAGTTTACATACACTTATGTTGAAATAATTCAAACTCGTTTTTCAACCACTCCACAAATTTCTTGTTAACAAACTATAGTTTTGCAAGTCTGTTAGGACATGAACTTTGTGCATGACACAAGTAATTTTTCCAATAACTGTTTACAGACAGATTATTTCACTTATAATTCACTTTTTCACAATTCCAGAGAGTCCAAAGTTAACATACACTAAGTTGACTGTGCCTTTAAACAGCTTGGAAATTCCAGAAAATTATGTCATGGCTTTAGAAGCTTCTGACATAATTTGAGTCAATTGGAGGTGTACCTGTGGATGCATTTCAAGGCCTACCTTCAAACTCAGTGCCTCTTTGCTTGACATCATGGGAAAATCTAAAGAAATCAGCCAAGACCTCAGAAAAACAATTGTAGACCTCCACAAGTCTGGTTCATCCTTAGGAGCAATTTCCAAACACCTGAAGGTACCACGTTCATCTGTACAAACAATAGTACGAATAAGTATAAAAACCCTGGGACCACGCAGCCGTCATACCGCTCAGGAAGGAGACGCGTTTTGTCTCCTAGAGATTCATGTACTTTGGTGCGAAAAGTGCAAATCAATCCCAGAACGACAGCAAAGGACCTTGTGAAGATGCTGGAGGAAACAGGTACAAAAGTATCTATATCCACAGTAAAACAGGTCCTATATCGACATAACCTGAAAGGCCACTCAGCAAGAAAGAAGCCACTTCTCCAAAACCGCCATAAAAAAGCCAGACTACGGTTTGCAACTACACATGGGGACAAAGTTTGTATTTTGGTGGGAAATTTACTCTGGTCTGATGAAACAAAAATAGAACTGTTTGGCCAAAATGACCATCGTTATGTTTGGTGGAAAAAGGGGGAGGCTTGCAAACCGAAGAACACCATCCCAACCGTGAAACACGGGACTGGCAGCAACATGTTGTGGGGGTGCTTTGCTGCAGGAGGGACTGGTGCACTTCACAAAATAGATGGCATCATGAGGGAGGAAAATGATGTGGATATATTGAAGTAACATCTCAAGACATCAGTCAGGAAGTTAAAACTTGGTTGCAAATGGGTCTTCCAAATGGACAATGACACAAGCATACTTCCAAAGTTGTTGCAATATGGCTTAAGAACAACAAAGTCAAGGTATCACAGTGGCCATCACAAAGCCCTGACCTCAATCTCATAGAAATTGTGTGGGTATAACTAAAAAAGGGTTTGCGAGCAAGGAGGCCTACAAACCTGACTCAGTTACACCAGCTCTGTCAGGAGGAATGGGCTAACATTCACCAAACCTATTGTGGGAAGCTTGTGGAAGGCTGCCCGAAACGTTTGACACAAATTAAACTATTTTAAAGGCAATGCTACCAAATACTAATTGAGTGTATGTAAACTTCTGACCCACTGGAAATGTGATGAAAGCTTCGATTGAGTCAAATATAACCTATTTTTTAAACCTCTTATGAAGTTGGTTTTGTAGTGCAAACTGGGAATTTGATATGTTTTTCTGATATTATGATTGTCTGTTTGTTTCATATCTGCAAAGTAGTTAAAACACTGTCAGTTCTGTCACGCCCTGATCCGTTTCACCTGTCCTTGTGATTGTCTCCACCCCCTCCAGGTGTCGCAGATTTTCCCCAGTGTATTTATCCCTGTGTTTCCTGTCTCTCTGTGCCAGTTTGTATTGTATATTTTTACAAGTTAACCAGTCACTTCTTCTACTTTTTGCTATTCTCCTTTTTTTATTCCTCCCTGTTGTGATCCTGGACTCTGTACCCGCCTGCCTGACCATTCTGCCTGCATTGACCACGAGCTTGTTAGCCACTCTGTACCCCCTGGACTCTGATCTGGTTTTGACTTTTTGCCTGTCCACGACCATTCTCTTGCCTACTTCTTTTGGATTAATGAACATTGTAAGACTCCAACCATCTGCCCCCTGTGTCTGCATCTGGGTCTCGCCTTGTGTCATGATATAGTTCCACTTTAAAACAGTTAGAGTTTAATGGCTGTGATAGGAGAATTGAGGATGGATCAACAACATTGTAGGTACTCCACAATACTAACCGAGAGTGAAAAGAAGGAAGCCTGTACAGAATACAAATATTCCAAAACATGACTGCTGTTTGTAACAAGGCACTAAAGTTATACTGCAAAATAATTGGCAAAGCAATTCACTTTTTCACCTGAATACAAAGTGTTATGTTTGGGGCAAATCCAACACATTACTGAGTGCCGCTCTCCATATTTTCAAGCATGGTGGCTGAATCATGTTATGGTATTATTGTAATCACGGCCTATGGCGTTTTTCAGGAGAAAATGGAATGGAGCTAAGCACAGGGGAAATCCTACAGGAGAACCTGGTTTCCACCAAAAATGTCTAAAAACACGTGTTAATTTAGTCATTATGGGTAAATGGGTGAGGGGGGGGGAATCTTTTTAATCCATTTTTTGAATTCAGGCTGTAACACAACAGAATGTGGAATAAGTCAATGGGTGTGACTACTTTCTGAAGGCACGATGTCACGACTCCTACCGAAGGTGGCTCCCCTTCCTGTTCGGGTGGCGCTCGGCGGTTGTCGTCACCGGCCTACTAGCTGCCACGGATCTCTTTTCCCCCTTTTCTGTTTATTAGTTGCACCTGTGTTTAGTTTAGGATAATTGGTTGGGCTTTATTTACCAGCCGGCTGGTTGTGCGGGATTGTTTTCAGTGTACATGTTGTACACGGCTGTAGGTCACGGTTGTCCTTGTATTTGTATTTTGCCGGACTGTTTAAGTTCCCGGTGTTTGGGGCATTTGTTTGGGTTGGTGTCGTTTCACCATTGTGGTGCAAATACAGTAGCGCTACCCTGAACTCTCTGCTTCCTGTGCCTGACTTCTTCCTCCACTACACCCCGGGCGTTACACACGATCTATGGCAGCAAATAGTTAAAACATGTCAGCAAGTATTCAGTAACATACACAGCTGGCTGTATAGTAACAGTGTCAGCTTACATATTTTTTACAAACAATCGCCAAAATGAACTAGACAGTCAGGGAGAATATAATTAATTAAATGTCATGGCTTGGGGCTCCCATTCATCTTGTTATGTTTGAGTCACTCAACATAAGAACATCGCATAATCAAACTCATACTTTAAAATGACTTAAACCAAATCGGAACTGTGTAGACATGATAATGGACCTGTATCAGTGGAGGCTGCTGAGGGGTAGACGGCTCATAATGTCTGGAATGGAGCGAATGGAATGGCTTCAAACACCTGGAAAACATGCGTTTGATGTAATTGATACCATTCCACCTATTCTGTGCCGGTCATTACCATGAGCTCGTTCTCCCCTTCGGTGCCACCAACCTCCTGTGACAGTCAGGGAGCATAAAAAATAAAACATTTTGAATATTTTTCAAAATCAGTACCGTCGCCCAGACCTCGTTGAGGACTGAATGCGTCCCCCGAGCCAAATGAGTTCAGTGGGGGGTAAAGTATTTAGTCAGCCACCAATTGTGCAAGTTCTCCTACTTTAAAAGATGAGAGAGGCCTGTAATTTTCATCATAGGTACACTTCAACTATGACAGACAAAATGAGGAAAAAAATCCAGAAAATCACATTGTAGGATTTTTTATGAATTTATTTTCAAATTATGGTGGAAAATAAGTATTTGGTCACCAACAAACAAGCAAGATTTCTGGCTCTCACAGACCTGTAACTTCTTATTTAAGAGGCTCCTCTGTCCTCCACTCGTTACCTGTATTAATGGCACCTGTTTGAACTTGTTATCAGTATAAAAGACACCTGTCCACAACCTCAAACAGTCACACTCCAAACTCCACTATGGCCAAGACCAAAGAGCTGTCAAAGGACACCAGAAACAAAATGATAGACCTGCACCAGGCTGGGAAGACTGAATCTGCAATAGGTAAGCAGCTTGGTTTGAAGAAATCAACTGTGGGAGCAATTATTAGGAAATGGAAGACATACAAGACCACTGATAATCTCCCTCTATTTGGGGCTCCACGGAAGATCTCTCCCCGTGGGGTCAAAATGATCACAAGAACGGTGAGCAAAAATCCCAGAACCACACGGGGGGACCTAGTGAATGACCTGCAGAGAGCTGGGACCAAAGTAACAAAGCCTACCATCAGTAACACACTACGCCGCCAGGGACTCAAATCCTGCAGTGCTAGACGTGTCCCCCTGCTTAAGCCAGTACATGTCCAGGCCCGTCTTAGGTTTGCTAGACATGAGCCAGAAGAAGATTGGGAGAATGTCATATGTTCAGATGAAACCAAAATAGAACTTTTTGGTAAAAACTGAACTCGTCGTGTTTGGAGGACAAAGAATGCTGAGTTGCATCCAAAGAACACCATACCTACTGTGAAGCATGGGGGTGGAAACATCATGCTTTGGGGCTGTTTTTCTGCAAAGGGACCAGGACGACTGATCCGTGTAAAGAAAGAATGAATTGGGCCATGTATCGTGAGATTTTGAGTGAAAACCTCCTTCTATCAGCAAGGGCATTGAAGATGAAACGTGGCTGGGTCTTTCAGCATGACAATGATCCCAAACACACCACCCGGGCAACGAAGGAGTGGCTTCGTAAGAAGCATTTCAAGGTCCTGGAGTGGCCTAGCCAGTCTCCAGATCTCAACCCCAAAGAAAATCTTTGGAGGGAGTTGAAAGTCCGTGTTGCCCAGCAACAGCCCCAAAACATCACTGCTCTAGAGGAGATCTGCATGGAGGAATGGGCCAAAATACCAGTGTGTGAAAACCTTGTGAAGACTTACAGAAAACGTTTGACCTCTGTCATTGCCAACAAAGGGTATATAACAAAGTATTGAGATAAACTTTTGTTATTGACCAAATACTTATTTTCCACCATAATTTGCAAATAAATTCATTAAAAATGTGATTTTCTGTATTTTTTTTCTCATTTTGTCTGTCATAGTTGAAGTGCACTGTACCTATGATGAAAATTACAGGCCTCTCTAATCTTTTTAAGTGGGAGAACTTGCACAATTGGTGGCTGACTAAATACTTTTTTGCCCCACTGTATGTGTCTTGTATGTTATAAGGAGATACCCACTGGGTTGTGTGTAGCCTACATACCATGTCAACAAATGTCAAACCTGTTGGATTTATAGAAAATATGTCAAAGAAGGTGTGCAAATTCAAAGTGGAGCGAGAGGGTGACAAATGTGTTCAAATATTCACAAACACGTGTATATACACACATGCACGGATGCATGAGTACACACACCGATAACAAACATAACAATTGTCATGTGAATCACACAAACTCTTCTCTCTATCCCAGAGTCAATAGTCAGCACACTGTCATGGGGAAAGCATCTCCCTCCAGTTGGGGGTGTGTGGGGCCCCTTAATTGCTTTATGTAATAATACACTGCAGTGCTGCTAAACCCTGCCTTCCCCATCATCTCCTTTCTTCATTAAAACACAACGTCAGCACCCCGGCAACAAAGAGACAATTCACAGAGAGGAGAAGAGGAGGCCTGGTTTGTGCGTACAGAGCAGTGTAGTGCGCAAATCGTAGGCTACACATTCAAATTACTCTTTTTCTGGAAAAATAGTAACTCATAAATAGTAGCTATTGTTGACACTTTTTTCTGTCGGGGATCAAAAGCAGAAGAGACGGGAAGGAGAGAGAGAGATGGAAAGATACAGCTTTGATACACTGTAGATTCCTTTATTTGTTTTCAGACGTACAATATGTCCAACTCCAAAATAGTCTAGGCTGGAAGTCAATTTATTCCAGTGTATAAATAGTAATGTCTTTGTTTACAAATAACGGTATGTTCACATCTTATTCTTTCTGGTTTCAGTAGTAGTATGGTTTAACAGTACCTAAAACCTGGCTGTAATTTTATTTGACCATGGGAAAAATAACTGCTATGTAAAAACATTAACCTTTAGCTTTTACTCTTCATAGACAACGATTCATAATAATGAACTCTAGCTCTGCGTTGTGTCTTTAAATGGATTTCACTTTTCAAACAGTTCATGACAGAATATTTGAGGTTTTGAAGTGTTAAGCATTCTGAGACAGCGCTAGCCTCAGTCGGACCGCCCCTTGGACGGATCTGCCCCGGGGAACACTGACTTTGAAGTGTAGATTAGGGGGAGTTATTTCAATAGGCCCTAATTCCACAGTGAACGCATACGCACACTCTGTGGGATGAATGCTGAAATCGTCTGGGGGGATGGTAGGAGGGAAGTGGAGTCTTCAGAGAAAGAGAGGCCCTGTTGCACTGAGGTTCTCTCTCTCTGTGTGTGTGTGTGTGTGTGTGTGTGTGTGTGTGTGTGTGTGTGTGTGTGTGTGCGCCTCAGTTGGGGCACCTGCACCTTTTAAGGCTTGCAGAAACAGGTATGATCTCAGGGGGGGAAATGAGTGTTAGAAGTCATTTGAATCATCTTCACAGTCATCATCATTCCTCAGAATAATTAACTTTTATTAGTATGAGAGGAGATAATCTGACGATAAAGTAGATAATCATTTGTGCTACCCTGATGAAGACAGCTTGGCTATCGAAATGTTGGCTATAAAATGATTGCATCTGAGCACCTAGTGTACGGCACTCTTTTTCTTTTTCAAGTCATATGTGCTCACACACACGCACACATACACACACACTGCACCCCCGCCGACACACACACAAGCAAACAAACAAATAAGAACTAAAAACAAAAGTGTTGTTCTGAACAACAAATGAGGCCAACCCAGATCGGTCCGGTCCGCGAGTGTGTCTTGTTAAAAGAGAAACTTAATCCAACAGCATAACTTTATGCCGTTCTCTTTATGTACATATTCTTTATCCCCTTACACTGTGTATAAGACAGTAGTTTTGGAATTGTTAGTTAGATTACCTGTTGGTTATTACTGCATTGTCGGAACTAGAAGCACAAGCATTTCGCTACCCTCGCATTCACATCTGCTAACCATGTGTATGTGACAAATAAAATTTGATTTGATTTGATAACTAAACAGACTGGCATATTTGCTAACAATCTTGGCTGTGGGTAATGTGCTGTGTGGGATGTTAAGGTCAACCCAGATCAATCAAGCCTTCGCTTATTTTAACCAACTGAAGTTTGAAGCGGCAAATCAATGCCTGACCACTTAAATGTAGTTAAGTTCAAAGAGCCGCTGCGCGAAGGTGTTTGACAGGTAGTGACATGTTGAGGGGGGAAGTGGATGTAGAAGTGAGCCTGGGAACGAAGGGGAAAGGTAAGGAACCCCGAGGAACACAGAGCATGAGAAAGCGCGCAGACAGTCTGTGACACAGTCTCTCCCGCTCCTCCATCTCTCACCCTTTGCCATTCTTTCCCCGTTCTCTCTTTCCCCGTTCTCTCTTTCCCCGTTCTCTCTTTCCCCGTTCTCTCTTTCCCAGTTCTCTCTTTCCCCGTTCTCTCTTTCCCCGTTCTCTCATTCCCCGTTCTCTCTTTCCCAGTTCTCTCTTTCCCGTTCTCTCTTTCCCGTTCTCTCTTTCCCCGTTCTCTCTTTCCCTGTTCTCTCTTTCCCCGTTCTCTCATTCCCAGTTCTCTCTTTTCCCCGTTCTCTCTTTCCCCGTTCTCTCATTCCCAGTTCTCTCTTTCCCCGTTCTCTCTTTCCCCGTTCTCTCTTTCCCAGTTCTCTCTTTCCCCGTTCTCTCTTTCCCCGTTCTCTCTTTCCCCGTTCTCTCTTTCCCAGTTCTCTCTTTCCCCGTTCTCTCTTTCTCCGTTCTCTCTTTCCCAGTTCTCTCTTTCCCCGTTCTCTCTTTCCCAGTTCTCTTTCCCAGTTCTCTCTTTCCCCGTTCTCTCTTTCCCAGTTCTCTCTTTCCCCGTTCTCTCATTCCCAGTTCTCTCTTTCCCCGTTCTCTCTTTCCCCGTTCTCACTTTCCCCGTTCTCTCTTTCCCCGTTCTCACTTTCCCAGTGCTCTCTTTCCCCATTCTCTCTTTCCCAGTTCTCTCTTTCCCCGTTCTCTCTTTGACCGTTCTCTCTTTCCCAGTTCTCTCTTTCTCCACTCCCTTTCTACTTGTTCCTTTCTCTGCTTTCCCTCTTGTCTCTCACCCAGCTCTCTTGCTCTCTTTTCTTTCACTCCTCTTACTTGCTTTTTTTTCTCTCATCACCCCCCTCTCCTACTTCCAACATGTTCCCAGGCCTCCCGTACTACTGCAGTGCTTGACTTGGCGGAGTGCTTGACCGCTGGGGGAGAACACTAATCATAAAAGGAAAACGATCCATCAGATCAAAGAACTCACAAAGGACTAGCAGAAGAGAGAGTCAATACAGCAGCAGGGACCTATCTTACCATAGGTTCGGTTTGTCTGCCTGTGTGAACAGTGGAATCTGGGTTAGCGAGCTGTTCTCAGTGCCACCATATCAAAATCTCATTTTATTTGTCATGTGTCGAAGACAACAAGTGTAGACTTTATTGTGGAATGCTTACTTACTTTCCCAACAATGCAGTTAAAAGTAAGAAAATGAGCAAATAGATAAAAAATAGTAACACAATAAAATATAACAATTAATGAGCCTATATACAGGGAGTACAGGTACTGAGTCAGTGTACTGGGGTATGAGGTAGTTGGGTTGATTGAGGTAATATGTACATGTAGGTAGGGGTTGAAGAGGTTTAAACCAAGGCCTTAAACTTTTTAAAATGTTAATAAATGATGTTATGATAAACTGTAAGGTTTCTTCAGGAGACCTCTGTGTGTGTGTGTTAAAACCTTTTTTTGAGGGTTGTGACTTTCAGACACTATCAGAAGGCGTCTACATTCAGACTCCTGTCTGGATCCCACCGTGGTTCTCTGTTTTTTTGAGTACACAAGGCTACCACAGACCTGATGAAACCAGCCACCTGTCAGAAGATGCTTACCCTCATTCACCTTGTTATGACCCTATACTTGTGATGAAAGGTCCAGTTTCAGTCAAACCCACTTCTGAGCTTTTACTTGCTGATCAGATGGTTCCTGCTGTCAGGGGGAGGTTAGATTTATTAAAATGTTGTTGCTAGGGAAAGTTACGTAAGGGGGATTGGGGAGGCTATATGAGTTACAGGTTGTCTTAGACATTTTGCAGAACTTGGGGAGAGCTATCATATACTGTTATACTGTACTCTGTCCCAACATCTGCCTACAATTGTATTACTAAAGGAGTATTTTAATACTTAAACAAAGAGTCTGTGTTTCCTTTCCATTACTAATGTATGTTTGATAATTATATAGACCTGAGCATTTGTTGAGGAAATTGACCAACAGGGTGAAAAGGAGAAAGTCCCAGTAGCCATTTGATGAACTGTTCAGCAGTCTTATGGCTTGGGGGTAGAAGCTGTTCAGGAGCCTTTTGGTCCCAGACTTGCCGCTCCAGTACCACTTTCCGTGCGGTAGCAGAGAACAAACTGTGTGGCTGGAGTCTTTGACCATTTTTGGGGCCTTCCTCTGACACCGCCTGGTTAGAGGTCCTGGTTGACAAGGGAGCTCGGCCCCAGTGATGTTCTGGGCCATACGCACTACCCTCTGTAGCACCTTGTGGTCGGACGCCGAGCAGCAGCCAGTCAAGACGCTCTCCCTGGTGTAGCTGTATAACTTTTTGAGGATCTGAGGTCCCATGCCAAATCTTTTCAACCTCTTGAGGGGGAAGAGGCATGATAGGTCCTTAGTGATGTGGACACAGAGGAACTTGAATCTCTTGACCGTCTCCACTGTAGCCTCCTCAATTTGAAAGGGGGGCATGCTCGGCCCCCCGTTTCCTGTAGTCCACGATCAGCTCCTTCGTCTTTCTGATGTTGAGGTTGACATGGTGTTTGTGTGTGTACAGTGGAGGCTGAGCTACAGAGCTATTCTCTGTGTCACCCTGTGGTTGACTTGCATCCATTTGAACTTCCTCTGCAAGAGACAGCACAAATAGATCTGGGGATCAGGCTCGTAGTTGACATGAGAGGTAGGTCAAAAGTATTGCAATATACGGGGAATAAAGTGTTATTTGGGATTCAACCCGTGACTGGGAATGGAGATTCCCTTACCGCTCTGAGGCACTCTGGTAGGGAGGGAGAAAGGATGGAGGGATAGGGCAGCGAGGGGGCAGCGAGCCACCCAGACAGACCTATAGGCTCTGGAATGCTGCACACTCCCCTTCCCTTGCCAGAGTCAACACTCATTAATTAGTTGTTTCCAACTGTGTGTTTGTGCTTGTTATAATGACGGGGACAGGCATGGCTGGGGATGGGGTAGGCACACTCATCTCTGGAGGAGAGCGGGAGCAGGTTACAGTAATTCCAGAATTGCAGTGTTGTAGAATGTTTTAATGGAGTCTACACACCTACAGCATACTGCGTGCACAATTATTAGGCAAATTGTATTAATTTTATTCTTGAACAAACACAATGCTCTCAGTCAATCCAAAATGTTATTGAACCTCAAACCTGAATGTTTAACAAAGGAAATGTGAGTTTTGTCTTTCTCAGTGGAATATATAATGGTGTAAACATTTATTAGACAACTATTAGCGTGCAGAATTATTAGGCAACTAAATTACAAAAATAACTTCTCTGAACTCAATTATTTATTCTCCATTTTTTAGAGTAAGTGTAACAAATAAGTAACACAAAATGACAATTAAATAACATTTTTGTCCTTTCAAAAATATTCAGTGACCAATATAGCCACCCTTCTTTTCAATGACTGCCATGAGCCTTCCATCCATGGAGTCTGTCAGTTTCTTGATCTGTTGACGATGAACTTTCGCTGAAGCAGCAACCACAGCCTCCCAAATGCTGTTCAAAGAGGTGTATTGTCTTCCCTCACTGTAAATCTCACGTTTCAGATGGGCCCACAAGTTCTCAACAGGATTTAAGTCAGGTGAGGAAGGGGGCCAGGTCATTATTGGGGCATCTTTGAGGCCCTTACTGGCTAGCCAAGCAGTGGAGTACTTGGATGCATGTGATGAAGCATTGTCCTGCATAAAGATCATGGCCTTCTTGAATGCTGAGGACTTCTTCCTGTACCACTGCCTGAAGAAAGTATCTTCCAGAAACTGGCAGTAGGTTTGGGAGTTGAGTTTCAGTCCATCTTCAACCTGAAAAGGTCCAACTACCTCATCCTTAATGATAGCAGCCCATACCAGTACCCCTCCTCCACCTTGCTGGCGCCTGTTGTGCCCTGTGTCCATTACTGATCCAGCCACGGGCCCATCCATCTGGTCCATCAAGAGTCACTCTCATTTCCTCTGTCCATAAAATCTTAGAAAAATCTGTCTTCAGGAATGTCTATGCCCAATCTTGACGCTTCAACTTGTGAATTTTATTCAGTTTCAGCCTTCTTGACCTGTGTTCTTCAACCCTGGTCCGGGAGATTCATAAACTGTGCAGGCATTTGTTCCAGCTAGGGTTGCAAAGCTACCGGTAATTCACCAAAGTTAACAGAATCTTCTGAAATGTTTGTAATTAATCGGTACTCTATGGCAACTTTGGTAATTTAAACACGAATAACACATTTTTTTGTATTCATATATAATACTCCTTTTTAAATCTGTGCCCATATGTTTCTAGTGGATAGACCAGTGGTCTATCCACTAGACCCTGGTCAGTCCCTGGATGGGAGACCAGATGCTGCTGGAAGTGGTGTTGGAGGGCCAGTAGGAGGCACTCTTTCCTCTGGTCTAAAAAATATCCCAATGCCCCAGGGCAGTGATTGGTACCCTACACACTGCCCTGTGTAGGGTGCCGTCTTTCGGATGGGACGTTAAATGGGTGTCCTGACTCTGAGGCCATTAAAAGATCCCATGGCACTTATTGTAAGAGTAGGGGTGTTAACCCTGGTGACCTGGGGGTGTTAACCCTGGTGTCCTGGCTAAATGCCCAACCTGGCCTTCAAACCATCACGGTCACCTAATAATCCCCAGTTTACAATTGGCTCTTTCATCCCCCTCCTCTCCCCTGTAACTATTCCCCAGGTTGTTGCTGTAAATGAGAAAGTGTTCTCAGTCAACTTACCTGGTAAAATAACGGATAAATAAAAAAATAAAAAATATGGTTAAGAGAAAATAGCCTAATTAATTTAAAAAAGCATCCAATCAACAACGTGCATTATTTTCTATGAATTTCGTACATCTCTTACAATTACTGACTTATTTCACAACTGCCACCAATTTGGTGCCAAAACATTTACAACAAAGACATAAACATAGTATTTAAAAAAAGTGCAAAAAATAATATATACTATATACACATATGTAGTTGAAATCGGAAGTTTACATACACCTCAACCAAATACATTTGAACTCAGTTTTTCACAATTGCTGACATTTAATCCTTGTAAATGCCCTGATATAGGTCAGTTAGGATCACCACTTTATTTTAAGAATGTGAAATGTCAGAATAATAGTAGAGAAAATTATTTATTTCAGCTTTTATTTATTTCATCACATTCCCAGTGGGTCAGAAGTTTACATACACTCAGTTAGTATTTGGTACTATTGCCTTTACATTTTTTAACTTGGTTCAAACGTTTTGGGTAGCCTTCCACAAGTTTCCCACAATAAATTGGCTGCATTTTGGCCCATTCCTCCTGACAGAGCTGGTGTATCTGAATCAGGTTTGGAGGCCTCCTTGCTCGCACACACTTTTCAGTTCTGCCCACAAATTGTCTTTAGGATTGAGGTCAGGGCTTTGTGATTTTCCACTCCAATACCTTGACTTTGTTGTCCTTAAACCATTTTGCCACAACTTTTGAAGAATGCTTGGTGTCATTGTCCATTTGGAAGACCCATTTGCAACCAAGCTTTAACTTCCTGACTGATGTCTTCAGATGTTGCTTCAATATATCCACATAATTTTCCTCCCTCATGAGGCGATCTATTTCATCAAACCAGAGGACATTTCTCAAAAGACTACGATATTTGTCCCCATGTGCAGTTACAAACCGTAGTCTGGATTTTTATGGAGGTTTTTGAGAAGTGGCTTCTTCCTTGCTGAGCGGCCTTTCAGGTTGTTGACATAGGACTTGTTTTACTGTGGATAGAGATACTTTTGTAGATGTTTCCTCCAGCATCTTCTGAAGGTCCTTTGCTGTTGTTCTAGGATTGATTTGCACTTTTCGCACCAAAGTACATTCATCTCTAGGAGACAGAACCCTTCTCCTTCCTGAGCGGTATGATGGCTGCGTGATCCCATGGTGTTTATACTTGCACACTATTGTTTGTACAGATGAAAATAGTACCTTCAAGCATTTGGAAATTGCTCCCAAGGATGAACCAAACTTGTGGAGGTCTACAATGTTTTTCTTTCCAGTTTCCCATGATGTCAAGCAGAGGCGCTGAGTTTGAAGGTAGGCCTTTAAATACATCCACAGGTACACCTCCAATTGACTCAAATTATGTCAATTAGCCTATCATAAGCTATCAAAACCATGACATCATTTTATGGAATTTTCCAAGCTGTTTAAAGGCACAGTCAACTTAGTGTATGTAAACTTCTGACCCACTGGAATTGTGATACAGTGAAATATAAGTGAAATAATCTGTCTGTAAACAATTATTGGAAAAATGACTTGTGTCCTAACCAACATTTACATTTAAGTCATTTAGCAGACGCTCTTATCCAGAGCGACTTACAAATTGGTGCGTTCACCTTAAGACATCCAGTGGAACAGCCACTTTACAATAGTGCATCTAAATCTTTTAAGGGGGGTGAGAGGGATTACTTTATCCTATCCTAGGTATTCCTTAAAGAGGTGGGGTTTCAGGTGTCTCCGGAAGGTGGTGATTGACTCCGCTGTCCTGGCGTCGTGAGGGAGTTTGTTCCACCATTGGGGGGCCAGAGCAGCGAACAGTTTTGACTGGGCTGCGCGGGAACTGTACTTCCTCAGTGGTAGGGAGGCGAGCAGGCCAGAGGTGGATGAACGCAGTGCCCTTGTTTGGGTGTAGGGCCTGATCAGAGCCAAGATGCCAAAACTATAGTTTGTTAACTAGAAATTTGTGGAGTTGTTGAAAAACAAGTTTTAATGACTCCAACCTAAGTGTATGTAAACTTCCAACTTCAACTGTGTGTGTATATATATATATATATATATATATATATATATATATTTCATGCTGAAACTCTCATATTAAACAACACTGTATTCACTAAGTATATTTAGGATCATGTTTTACAGCTTTGTCATTCTAGTTTTTTTTCATTCTTATTTGATTATTTTATATATTCTAGCTCCTGAGTGGTGCAGCGGTCTAAGGAACTGCATCTCAGCGCAGGAGGTGTCACTATAGCACCTGGTTCGAATCCAGGCTGTGATTGGGAGTTCCATAGGTTGGAGCACAATTTGCCTAGCTTCATCTGGATTTGGCCTGAGTAGGCCGTCATTGTAAATTAGAATTTGTTCTTAACTGACTTGCCTAGTTAAATAACAATTGTTATCCCAAAAACTTGAAAGCTACCAACATTCTGGTAGTTTACAAGTTTCCAGTATCATACTCTCACTTTGCAAACTTAGTTCCAGCCCAACACACCTGGTTAAGCGAATTAAGAAGTGGGTTGGAATAAACGTCAGTACAGCCTATGGGTCTCCAGGAATTAAACAACATTCTGCTCTGAAGTCAATCCAGGTTGGAGATGAGAACATGACACAACAAATCAACTATGGGATATCCTCCCCGTACCCTTTCCTCAGGATTTTAGGCTACAGCTTTTAGTTTGGACATCTGTTGACATGTGATATCTAGATCCTAT
Organism: Oncorhynchus nerka; assembly: GCF_034236695.1. Lineage (NCBI taxonomy): Eukaryota > Metazoa > Chordata > Actinopteri > Salmoniformes > Salmonidae > Oncorhynchus > Oncorhynchus nerka. Next base: position 49,332,447 of record NC_088422.1, read on the forward strand.
GGGATTATTGTTAGTCTGGACTACTGTTTTAAGTGTGATATGAGATATCGACATCCTATATGGGGAATGGTAGTTTCACAACCCACTAAGCTGGTGTCAACTTGTTCCTCGAGGTGCCACTCATTTTGGATTTTAGTAGCTACTGACAGCTAGGCTCATCTAGAATGATTTACTGTCAATTTAGCAGATCTGAACCCCTGGTTTCCTGCAGGGCAGTAGTATGCAATCCAAGCCAGGACTAGAAGAGAAGACATGTTTAAACTCATTATATTGAATAGGCGTTAATATACAGTGGTAGATTTTACCATTAGGCAGAAGAGGCAATTGTCTCAGGCCTCACATCCTCACAGGATCTTGTGTGCTGGACACAAGAAAACCTGTTTAGTTTCTTTATAATTTCTCAGTTTAAGGCCCGTCCATGCTCCGCAAGCTGCAGCAATGGGGCGCTATCAGAGCGTGGCAGATAAAATAAAAAGTAAGAATGACGATTTAATTTTAACAGAGTAATTGCTTAAATTAAGGAATTTCTTTAGTAAAAAGACAGGTACTGCTGATTATACTGCCATCATTGTCGAGGCAGATGACATGAACAGTGCATTCGGAAAGTATTCAGACCCCTTGACTTTTTCCACATTTTGTTACGCTACAGCCTTACGATGTAATGGGTTAAATTGTTTTTCCCCCTCATCAATCTACACACAATACCCCATTATGACAAAGCAAAAACAGGTTTTATGCTAATTTATATATATATATGTTAAACTGAAATATCACATTCAGACCCCTTACTCAGTACCTTGTTGAATAACCTTTGGCAGCGATTACAGCCTCGAGTCTTCTTGGGTATGAAACTACAAGCTTGGTAAACCTGTATTTGAGGAGTTTCTCCCATTCTTCCCTGCAGATCCTCTCAAGCTCTGTCAGGTTGGATGGGGAGCGTTGCTGCACAGCTATTTTTAGGTCTCTCCAGAGATGTTCGATAGGGTTCAAGTACAGGCTCTGGCTGGGCCACTCATGAACATTCTAGGAAGAGTCTTGGTGGTTCCAAACGTATTCCATTTAAGAAATGATGGAGGCCACTGTGTTCTTGGGGACCTTCAATGCTGCAGAAATGTTTTTGGTACCCTTCCCCAGATTTGTGCCTCGATGCAATCCTGTCTCGGAGCTCTACGGACAATTCCTTCGACCTCATAGCTTGGGTTTTTAGCTCGGACATGCACTTTCAACTGTGGGACCTTTTATAGAAAGGTGTGTGCCTTTCCAAATCATGTCCAATCAATTGAATTTACCACAGGTGGACTCCAATCAAGTTGTAGAAGCATCTCAAGGATGATCAATGGGAACAGGATGCACCTGAGCTCAATTTCGAGTCTCATAGCAAAGGGTCTGAATACTTAAGTAAATAAGGTATCTGTTTATTGTTAATGTGCAAACATTTCTAAAAATCTGTTTTCGTTTTGTCATTATGGGCAATTGTGTGTAGATTAATGAGTGAAAATATTTTATTAAATCAACTTTAGAATAAGACTAACGTAACAAAATACTTTCCGAATGCACTGTATGTGTAGCCCATGTAGAGTACCAGTCAAACGTTTGGACACCTACTCATTCAATGGTTTTGCTTTATTTGTACTATTTTCAATATTGTAGAATAATAGTAAAGACATCAAAACTAAGAAATAACACATATGGAATCATGTAAATATATTTTCGATTTTATATTCTTCAAAGTAGCCACCCTTTGCCTTCATCCCAACTTTGCACACTCTTCAAATCAAATCAAAGTTTATTTGTCTCGTGTGCCGAATATAACAGTAGACCTTACAGTGAAATGCTTACTTACAGGCTCTAACCAATAGTGCAAAAAAGGTATTTGGTAAACAATAAGAAAGTAAAGAAATAAAAACAACAGTAATGAGACAGTCTATATACAGTAGCGAGGCTATAAAAGTAGCGAGACTACATACAGACACCGGTTAGTCAGGCTTATTAAGGTAGTATGTACATGTAGATATGGTTAAAGTGACTATGCATATATGATGAACAGAGTAGCAGTAGCGTAAAAGAGGGGTTGGCGGGTGGCGGGACACAATGCAGATAGCCCGGTTTGCCAATGTGCGGGAGCACTGGTTGGTTGGGCCAGTTGAGGTAGTATGTACATGAATGTATAGTTAAAGTGACTATGCATATATGATAAACAGAGAGTAGTAGCAGCAGAGTAAAAAGAGGGGTTGGGAAGGTAGACAATGTACCGGGTAGCCGATTACCTGTTCAGGAGTCTTATGGCTTGGGGGTAGAAGCTGTTCAGGAGCCTTTTGGTCCCAGACTTGGCGCTCCAGTACCACTTTCACCGCCTGGTGTAGAGGGCCTGGATGGCAGGCAGCTTAGCCGCAGTGATGTACTGGGCCTTAGGCACGACCCTCTGTAGTTCCTTCCGGTTGGAGGCCGAACAATTGCGTACCAGGCAGTGATGCAACCAGTGATGCTCTCGATGTTGCAGCTGTAGAACCTTTTGAGGATTCAGGACCCATGCCAAATCTTTTTAGTTTCCTGAGGGGGTATAGGCTTTGTCGTGCCCTCTTCACAACTGTCTTGGTGTGTCTCATCTGTCTTGGCATTGTCTCAAACAGCTTCACCTGGAATGATTTTCCAACAGTCTTGAAGGAGTTCCCACATACGCTGAGCACTTGTTTGCTGCTTTTCATTCACTCTGCGGTTCAGCCCTTACACAGCCTGGAGGTGTGTTGAGTCATTGTCCTGTTGAAAAACAAATGATTGTCCCACTAAGCGCAAACCAGATGGGATGGAGTATCGCTGCAGAATGCATCATGAAGCATGGAGGAGTGTGCGTTGAATCTTAAAGTCACTGGCAGTGTCACCAGCAAAGCACCCCCACAATATCATACCTTCTCCTCCATGCTTCACCACGGTAGGAACCACACATGCAGAGATCATCCGTTCACCTATTCTGCGTCTCACAAAGACATGGCGGTTGGAACCAAAAATCTCAAATTTGGACTCATCAGACCAAAGAACAGATTTCCACCGGTCTAATATTCATTGCTTGCGTTTCTTGGCTCAAGCAGTCTCTTCTTCTTAATGGTGTCCTTTAGTCGTGGTTTCTTTGCAGTAATTCGACCATGAAGGCCTGATTCATGCAGCCTCCTGTGAACAGTGTCTGGTACTTGTAACTTCTGAGGCTGGTAACTCTAACAAACTTATCCTCTGCAGCAGAGGTAACTCTGGGTCTTCCTTTCCCGTGGCGGTCCTCATGACAGCCAGTTTCATCATAGCGCTTGATGGTTTTTGAGACTGCACTTGAAGAAACATTCAACATTCTTAAAATGTTCCAGATTGACTGAACTTCATGGCTTAAAGTAATGGACTGTTATTTCTCTTTATTTAGGCTGTTCTTGCCATAATAAGAACTTGGTATTTTACCAAATAGGGCTATCTTCTGTATACCACCCCAACCTTGTCACAACACAACTGATTAGCTCAAACGCATTAAGGAAAGCAATTCCACAAATTAACTTGTGACAAGTCCACCCCTGCTAATATAAAACTTAGTACATGAGGCTCACACTGAAACTCAGCAATGCATTCTTACTAAGCAACCGCATTTTAAACAGCTGAATTAAAATGTTAAAAACAACTGTGGCCACAACAATAGGACTGTCCTCAGATACCTGTAACGACTGGCCAGGAGTGGTAATAAAAGAAAACAGAAAATGACAGTCTCCATAAAACAATCGTCTCTTGTAAGATGATCAGTCACTATTATTTTACACATTTTGTTTGAATGTTATTGCCTTCAGTTTAAAAACAATCATTCTCCTTCATCCTATTGTTTTACTGTAAAATGTCACAATTTAAAATGTGCTTTCAATAAAGTTTTATTTGATTGATTTGTACACAATTAGTGGCTTTGTGTGGTTCAGTCAAGTTTTGGCAAGAGGGGACCATATCAATCCATAACTTTCAGAGTGATCAGTGTAGTTTCTCAGTTGACCAGAGGAGGGTAGTAATGACTTCACATGGGAGGACTGCTCTAGAAAGATGGGGAGAAGTGACTAAATCAAGCATTTAGATGTTTCACAGAAGTTAGTACTTATTTTGAAAGCAGAAAACAATATTGGATTGCTAAAGCACAAGAGAGAACTTAGTTTACTTTTATTGTAAAACCAGTTGACATTACAAAAAAGATTTGAGATTTTAAATAGTTGTCATGATGCGCCCTTTGCTAAGTGCTCCTCCCATTGGTTGCTCAGGTAACATCCCAAATGGCACCCTATTCCCCATATAGTGCACTACTTTTGACCAGGGTGCATATGGGAAATAGGGTGCCATTTGGGACAGACCTTCTGGCCTCAGGACCTGTGAGCAGAGGTTGGGTTCACATTGAAACCTGCCAAATAGATGATATATTGTACCCCCTGAGAAAAGCCAGCCTTTCCTCAAACCACCAGAACAAAATAAATACAATACACAAATATTGTAGACAGCATGTCACTGTTTCCATTTCTGTGTATATTGTTTCCTTGACGTTTGCGGTGGAATCTGCTTGGGTTTAAAACCCCAGTCACACATACCCTAGAGGAGCTGTCTGTCTGACACTGGGCCCCGGCCTTGACTGGTTAGAGTTAAGTCCAGGGTCCGTATTCATAAAATGTCTCAGTGTATGAGGGCTGATCTAGGATCAGTTGCCTTTTAGATCCTAATGAATACAAATATAAATCGACAGTGGGTACCCGTTCCGAGATCAGCACTGCTCTGTTCACAGCTTGAATCCAGAGTGTAGGGCCACCACTCCTCCTGTCAGGTTGTGGTAGCGGACAGAAAATAACCCTGCATCCTCAATCATTTGTTTGAATGTCTCCTGTAGAGGGAGAGAAAAGGAGAGAGAAACAGTTAGGTAAAAACATACAGCAAAACTTAAGTTTACAAACATACACAATATTCAATGTAATTTAGTCAGGCAGTATTTGAAGAAAATACTTTGAGAAATCTATTCAGCACAATTATGGCCACAAAAGGGCCAGACAGAATAGGTGCAGAAGGATGATTAAATCATTCATTCTTACCTGGTCTGGGAACTTCCTGATGCTCTCCACCAGGTACTGATAGGACTTCCAGTCGCCAGCGATCACCTCCCCCAGCACTGGGATCATCTGGAAACTGTAGGCATCGTAGAGCCTGGCCAGCAGGGGGTTGGTGACTTTACTGAACTCCAGACACATGAACCTTCCCCCTGGCTTCAGCACCCGTACAGCCTCCTGTAGAGCCTGGAAATAAGACGGAGGAAAAATATTTCATTTGATCATTTTAGGTAAGTATTGGCCCGTAGAAGAGTCTTCTATTTGGCTACCTTATCAAGTTTGATTTCTGGTGTACAATGAATGTAAGATGAATTACAAATGTTTATTTCCTTGCCTGCCAGGAGTACACTGAAATTAAGTGGATTGAGAAGGATTACCAGGTCTATGTGGGTGACATTACGGATGCCAAAAGCAATGGCGTACACGTCAAACTGGTCATCATCGAAAGGCAGTTCCTCTGCATCTCCTACCACCCAGGACAGACCTGTGACACACACACACAGGGTTATGTCACATCATATACCCCAGTCAAGCCAAAAGAAATCATGAGCACTTATTGAGAGCATAGTCCACAGACATGTCTAATGAGGGTAATATGGTGTACTAAAGAAAGGTAGTAAATGGAGGGTAATATGGTGTACTAAAGAAAGGTAGTAAATGGAGGGTAATACTGTGTGCATATAAATAATATAGATAGTAGCCTGACTAATCAGTGGGTGAGATGATACACCAGATAATGTACAATTCAATAAAACATTTCCAATTAAATCGCCCTACCACTACTGACGCCCATGCTCTCCGCTTTCTGTTTGCCCACTTTCAGCATCTCCTTGTTGATGTCACAGACTACAGCCCTGGAATCTCTGGCCTCCATCTCTATTCCCTCCGTGGGGGTCGTGTAGCTGGTTGAGATCTCCTGCCAGGAGGGGGTCTGGTTGGCCCGGGCAGTCCGCCGTGCAACACGCTCCTGCTGAGACCTCACATAGTTCAGGAATCTGAAGGAGATGTCACCTGGAGGTGCACAGTTGAAGTGATTTATTTGAATTGGCAGAGAAAAAAAATGAGTTACAAGTTTGTAACCAGTGGGATGTGAACAAAACATGTGCTTACAAGTCTAAGGCAGGGCTAGCTCACCACGAGAGTCTAATTCAAAAATCACCTGTGCTACATAAGGACTACTGTTATGAACACTGAATAAGAAGCCTACCTGTTCCTCCAGCTACGTCCAGTAGGCGTATGCCTGGCTGGGGGTTCATAACGTGGAGTAGCATGTCCTTCCAGAGCCGGTGGACCCCCAGACTCATAGCATCATTCATCACATCATACTTCTGGGCCACGCTCTCAAACACCTTGTAAACTGGATACAGGTGAAAGGTTTGAACACAGATGAATAGGGGAAACCTACTCTATAACTATACAAATCTCTGGGTTAACATTTTGAAGGAAGAGTCGATATCAGGGACTGGGAATAAAGCCCATATTACGCCAGCATTTGGGGCATGCACGGCTAACCGTGGCAAAAGAGTTGAGGGGGGATTGTAAAAGAGTGTGGGGAAGGGGGCGTGTAAGAGTTGGGGGGGGCATGTAGACTAACTTACCCACGCGGATCGTTGTAGGGCAAGGTTAACAATCGATTTTCAAGCGAGATAACATTAACTAAATTAGAGGTAAAATGGTTTGCCTCTACAGACTTTGAGATACATTTGCAATGAACATACAATCCAAAATCGGGCATTAATGGCCAACTGAACCAACAAGCTAGGCGTATCAATTAATAAATATCTGAGCAGCCTTAACGTAGCTACCTAACGTTAACGTTACCTCTCTCTGCCTTCTCTCCTTCGGACACAGTCTCGAAGCCGAAATGTGTACTTTTGTCCGCGGCACCATTGCTGAAGCATCGACAAGTTGAAAGATTTGAAGGGCAATTTGAACTGACTATTCGAACAGACACACTGCTATTGATAGTTCGAAAAGCATCACGAACTATTCTCCGAGGGAGCAACCTAATGGAAGCCGCCATGGTATTTTTCTTCTTCTGTGGGCTTTATGGCTGACTACAACTCAACAAGGTCTATTGCCGCCACCAACTGGACGGTTGAAAAAACAAGGTAAAAGAAAACCCATACGACCTTAACTCAACCCAAATAAAAATCAGTGGTTGAACAAGTGCCCAATTGTCATACTTGAGTAAAAGTAAAGATTCCTTAATAGAACATGACTAAAGGAAAAGTGAAAGTCACCCAGTAAAATACTTATTGAGTAAAAGTCTAAGTATTTGGTTTTAAATATACTTAAGTATCGAAGGTAAAAGTATAAATCGTTTCAAATTGCTTATATTAAGCAAACCAGACGGCACAATTGTATTTTATTTTTTAAATTTATGGATAGCCACGGACACATTCCGACACAGACATCATTTACAAACGAAGCATTTGTGTTTCGTGAGTCCGCCAGATCAGAGGCAGTAGGGTAGACCAGGGATGGTCTCTTGATAAGTGCGTGAATTGGACCATATTCCTGTCCAGGTAAGCATTCAAAATGTAACAAGTACTTTTGGGTGACAGAGAAAATATGTAGGAGTAAAAATTACATTATTTTATTGTCAAAATATAAATAGTAAAGTAAAGTACAGACACCCTAAAAAAAACAACTTCAGTGTACTTTAAAGTATTTTTACTTAAGTACTTTACACCACTGATAAAAATAGTACGTTGACAAAACCAAACCATAACTCCACTTCCTTCCTTCAAATCCCCATTTCTCGCTTCTCAGGCTCTAGGTCCTGAAAGAGTGGTACGGCTTGTGACAATACTCCATGCAACTCCTCCGCCGAGAAATATTTCCTTTCAGTCCCAGGAACCGCTCCGCCGAATCCACAATAATATCTATTTTCCTGGAATTCCACCTTGGCAGTGCCAACAATCACCATAGCTATAAAGGCCACAAAGTCCACCTTGTTAAACTTTAAAATATCTGGGTTCTGCTGGTGAAAGGCAACCCCTGCAGCCTGCAGTTTTTATTTTATTTAACCTTTATTTAACTAGGCAAGTCAGTTAAGAACAAATTCTTATTTACAATAACGGCTTACCCTGGCCAAACCTGGACAACACTGGGCCAATTGTGTGCTGGGATGCAGTGTACACTGGGATGCAGTTTCTTAAACCACTGCGCCACTCTGGAGCCCAGTGAAGGCCTATCCACCACCACGGACTCTTCAGGAGCACCATTCAAACCCTCAACCCTTTTAACAGACGCTGCATATGAAATGCTCTGGACAGCCCTAACTTTGGCCACCTCATTCTCTTTCATCCTTGTCGGGCATTCGAAAGACGTGGCTTCATGGTTCCCACCACAATTGAAACATGTCACATTTTCATCACTTTTAAAACACCCCAAATCAAAAGTATGTATATAGCCCTTCGTACATCAGCTGATATCTTAAAGTGCTGTACAGAAACCCAGCCTAAAACCCCAAATGGCAAGAAATGCAGGTGTAGAAGCACGGCGGCTAGGAAAAACTCCCTAGAAAGGCCAAAACCTAGGAAGAAACCTAGAGAGGAACCAGGCTCTGAGGGGTGGCCAGTCCTCTTCTGGCTGTGCCGGTACATGGCCAAGATGTTGAAACGTTCATAGATGACCAGCAGGGTCAAATAATAATCACAGTGGTTGTAGAGGGTGCAACAGGTCAGCACCTCTGCAGTAAATGTCAGTTGGTCAGGGTTCCATAGCTGCAGGCAGAACAGTTTAAACTGGAGCAGAAGCACGACCAGGTGGACTAGGGACAGCAAGGAGTCATCAGGACAGGTAGTCCTGAGGCATGGTGTTAGGGCTCAGGTCCTCAGAGAGAAGAGAAAGAGAAAAAGAGAACGAGAGAGAGAGAGAGAGAGATAGAGAGAATTAGAGGGAGCATACTTAAATTCACACAGGACACCGGATAAGACAGGAGAAATACTCCAGATATAACAAACTGACCCTAGCCCCCCGACACAAACTATTGCAGCGTAATTACTGGAGGCTGAGACAGGAGGGACTATACACCCGGACAGGGCCAACCAGGCAGGATATAACCCCACCCAATTTGCCAAAGCACAGCCCCCATAGCACTAGAGGGATATCTTCAACCACCAACTTACTACTCTGAGACAAGTCTGAGTATAGCCCACAAAGATCTCCCCCACGGTTCGAACCCGAGGGGGGGCGCTAACTAGAGGTCGACCGATTAATCGGAATGGCCGATTAATTAGGGCCGATTTCAAGTTTTCATAAAAATCGGAAATCTGTATTTTTGGACACCGATTTGGCCGATTTTTTATTTATTTATTTTTTACACCTTTATTTCATCTTTATTTAACTAGGCAAGTCAGTTAAGAACGCATTCTTATTTTCAATGACGGCCTAGGAACGGTGGGTTAACTGCCTTGTTCAGGGGCAGAACGACAGATTTTGACCTTGTCAGCTCAGCAGAACGACAGATTTTGACCTTGTCAGCTCAGGGATTCAATCTTGCAACCTTAGAGTTAACTAGTCCAACGCTCTAACCACCTGCCTCTCATTGCACTCCACGAGGAGCCTGCCTGTTACGCGAATGCAGTAAGCCAAGGTAGGTTGCTAGCTAGCATTAAACTTATCTTATAAAAAACAATCAATCAATCAATCATAGTCACTAGTTAACTACACATGGTTGATGATATTACTCGTTTATCTAGCGTGTCCTGCGTTGCATATAATCGATGCGGTGCGTATCGTTGCTCCAATGTGTACCTAACCATAAACATCAATGCCTTTCTTAAAATCAATACACAGAAGTACACTGCTCAAAAATAAAGGGAACACTTAAACAACACAATGTAACTCCAAGTCAATCACACTTCTGTGAAATCAAACTGTCCACTTAGGAAGCAACACTGATTGACAATAAATTTCACATGCTGTTGTGCAAATGGAATAGACAACAGGTGGAAATTATAGGCAATTAGCAAGACACCCCCAATAAAGGAGTGGTTCTGCAGGTGGTGACCACAGACCACTTCTCAGTTCCTATGCTTCCTGGCTGATGTTTTGGTCACTTTTGAATGCTGGCGGTGATTTCACTCTAGTGGTAGCATGAGACGGATTCTACAACCCACACAAGTGGCTCAGGTAGTGCAGCTCATCCAGGATGGCACATCAATGCGAGCTGTGGCAAGAAGGTTTGCTGTGTCTGGAGGCGCTACCAGGAGACAGGCCAGTACATCAGGAGACGTGGAGGAGGCCGTAGGAGGGCAACAACCCAGCAGCAGGACCGCTACCTCCGCCTTTGTGCAAGGAGGAGCAGGAGGAGCACTGCCAGAGCCCTGCAAAATGACCTCCAGCAGGCCACAAATGTGCATGTGTCTGCTCAAACGGTCAGAAACAGACTCCATGAGGGCCTGACGTCCACAGGTGGGGGTTGTGCTTACAGCCCAACACCGTGCAGGATGTTTGGCATTTGCCAGAGAACACCAAGATTGGCAAATTCGCCACTGGCGCCCTGTGCTCTTCACAGATGAAAGCAGGTTCACACTGGAGGCCACCCACACTACTGAGCCTCATTTTGACTTGTTTTAAGGACATTACATCAAAGTTGGATCAGCCTGTAGTGTGGTTTTCCACTTTAATTTTGAGTGTGACTCCAAATCCATCATTTCCATTGATCATTTTTGTGTGATTTTCTTGTCAGCACATTCAACTATGTAAAGAAAAAAGTATTTCATAAGAATATTTCATTCATTCAGATCTAGGATGTGTTATTTAGTGTTCCCTTTATTGTTTTGAGCAGTGTATATATTTTTAAACCTGCATATTTAGCTAAAAGAAATCCAGGTTAGCAGGCAATAACCAGGTGAAATTGTGTCACTTCTCTTGCGTTCATTGCACGCAGAGACAGGGTATATGCAACAGTTTGGGCCGCCTGGCTCATTCCGAACTAATTTGCCAGAATTTTACATAATTATGACATAACATTGAATGTTGTGCAATGTAACAGCAATATTTAGACTTATGGATGCCACCCGTTAGATAAAATGCGTCAATGGTTCCGTATTTCACTGAAAGAATAGACGTCTTGTTTTCGAGATGATAGTTTCCGGATTCGACCATATTAATGACCTAAGGCTCGTATTTCTGTGTGTTATCATGTTATAACTAAGTCTGATTTGATAGAGCAGTCTGACTGAGCGATGGTAGGCACCAGCAGGCTCGTAAGCATTCATTCAAACGGCACTTTTGCGCGTTTGCCAGCAGCTGTTTATGACTTCAAGCCTATCAACTCCCGCGATTAGGCTGGTGTAACCGATGTGAAATGGCTAGCTAGTTAGCGGGGTGCGCGCTGATAGCGTTTCAAACATCACTCGCTCTGAGACCTGGAGTGGTTGTTCCCCTTGCTCTGCATGGGTAACACTGTTCCTGGTTCGAGCCCAGGTAGGAGCGAGGAGAGGGATGGAAGCTATACTGTTACACTGGCAATACTAAAGTGCCTATGAGAACATCCAATAGTCAAAGGTTAATGAAATACAAATGGTATAGAGAGAAATAGTCCTATAATTCCTATAATAACTACAACCTAAAACGTCTTACCTGGGAATATTGAAGACTCATGTTAAAAGGAACCACCAGCTTTCATATGTTCTCATGTTTTGAGCAAGGAACTGAAAAGTTAGCTTTCTTCTATGGCACATATTGCACATTTACTTTCTTCTCCAACACTTTGTTTTTGCATTAGTTAAACCCAATTGAACATGTTTCATTATTTATTTGAGGCTAAATTGATTTTATTGATGTGTTAAATTAAGTTAAAATAAGTGTTCATTCAGTATTGTTGTAATTGTCATTATTACAAATAAAATAAAAAAATCTGCAGATTAATCGGTATCGGCTTTTTTGTTCCTCCAATAATCAGTATCGGTGTCGGAGTTGAAAAATCATAATCGGTCGACCTCTAGCGCCAACCCGGACAGGAAGATCACGTCAGAGACTCAACCCACTCAAGTGACGCACCTCTCCTAGGGACAGCATGGAAGAGCACCAGTAATAGGGTTAGAGGCAGAGAATCCCAGTGGAGAGAGGGGAACCGGCCAGGCAAAGACAGCAAGGGTGGTTCGTCGCTCCAGTGCCTTTCCGTTCACCTTCACACCCCTGGGCCAGACTACACTCATCCATTGGGCCTACTGAAGAGATGAGTCTTCAATAAATACTTCAAGATCGAGGCCGAGTCTGCGTCTCTCACATGGATAGGCAGACCATTCCATAAAAATTGAGCTCTATAGGAGAAAGCCCTGCCTCCAGCTGTTTGCTTAGAAATTCTGGGGACAAAAAGGAGGCCTGCGTCTTGTGACCGTAGCGTACGTGTAGGTATGTACGGCAGGACCAAATCGTAAAGATAGATAGGAGCAAGCCCATGTAATGCTTTCTAGGTTAGCAGTAAAACCTTGAAATCATCCCTAACCTTAACAGGAAGCCAGTGTAGAGAGGCTAGCACTGGAGTAATATGATCAATATTTTTGGTTCTAGTCAAGATTCTAGAGCCGTGTTTAGCACTAGCTGAAGTTGATTTAGTTCTTTATCCGGGTAGCCGGAAAGTGGAGCATTGCAGTAGTATAATCTAGAAGTGGCAAAAGCATGGATTCATTTTTCTGGGTCATTTTTGGAGAAAAAAAATCAGATTTTTGCTATGTTACATAGATGGAAAAAATCTGTCCTTGAAACAGAGTTGATATGTTCGTCAAAAGAGAGATCATGGTCCAGAGTAACGCCAAGGTCCTTTAAAGTTTTATTTGAGACGACTGTACAATCATCAAGATCAATTGTCAGATTCTACAGAAGATCTCTTTGTTTCTTGGGACATAGAACTAGCATCTCTGTTTTGTCCGAGTTTAAAAGTAAAACATTTGCCACCATCCACTTCCTTATGTCTGAAACACAGGCTTCCAGGGAGGGCCCATTTGGCTGCTTCACCATGTTTCATTGAAATATACAGCCATGTATTGTCCGCATAGCAGTGAAAGTTATCATTATGTTTCAAAATGACATCACCAAGAGGTAAAATATATAGTGAAAACATTAGTGGTCCTAAAACGGAACCTTGAGGAACACCAACATTTACAGTTGATTTGTCAGAGGACAAACCATTCACAGAGACAAGCTGATATTTTTCTGACAGGTAAGATCTAAACCAGGCCAGAACCTGTCCGTGTATACCAATTTGGGTTTCCAATCTCTCCAAAAGAATGTGGTGATCGATGGTGTCAAAAGCAGCACTAAGGTCTAGGAGCACCAGGACAGATGCAGAGCCTTGGTCTGACGCCATTAAAAGGTAATTTACCACCTTCACGAGTGCAGTCTCAGTGCTATGATGGGGTCTAAAACCAGACTGAAGCGTTTCGTATACATTGTTAGTCTTCAGGAAGACAGTAAGTTGCTGCGCAACAGCTTTTTCATTTTTTTTTGAGAAGAATGGGAGATTTGATATAGGTCAACATTTGTTTAATTTTCTGGTTCAAGGTTTGGCTTTTTCAAGAGAGGCTTTATTACTGCCACTTTTAGTGAGTTTGGTACACATCCGGTGGACAGGGAGCCGTTTATTATGTTCAACATAGGAGGGCCAAGCACAGGAAGCAGCTCTTTCAGTAGTTTAGTTGGAATAGGGTCCGGTATGCAGCTTGAAGGTTTAGAGGCCATGACTATTTTCATCAATGTGTCAAGAGATATAATATTTTAAAAACTCGAGTATCTCCTTTGATCCTAGGTCCTGGCAGTGTTGTGCAGACTCAGGACAACTGAGCATTGGAGAAATACCCAGATTTAAAGAGGAGTCCATAGTTTGCTTTCTAATGATCATGATCTTTTCGTCAAAGAAGTTAATGAATTTATCACTGCTGAAGTGAAAGCCATCCTCTCTTGGGGAATGCTGCTTTTTAGTTAGCTTTGCGACAGTATCAAAAATAAATGTATTCTCCTCAATTAAGTTGGAAAAATAGGATGATCGAGCAGCAGTGAGGGCTCCACAATATTTATTACACGAGACAAAACTAGGTCCAGAGTATGACTGTGGCAGTGAGTAGGTCCGGAGGACAAAACCCACTTAGTCGATGATGGCTCTGAAAGCCTTTTGGAGTGGGTCTGTGAACTTTTCCATGTGAATATATAGTCACCAAAAATGTGAATATTATCTGCCATGACTATAAGGTCCGATAGGAATTCAGGGAACTCAGTGAGGAACGCTGTATACGGCCCAGGAGGCCTGTAAACAGAAGCTAAGTAATTGAGTAGGTTGCATAGATTTCATGACTAGAAGCTCAAAAGACCAAAAGACAGTCATTTGTTTTTGTAAATTGAAATTTGGGATCGTAAATGTTAGTAACACCTCTGCCTTTGCGGGATGCGCTGGGGATATGGTCTCTAGTGTAACCAGGAGGAGAGGTCTCATTTAACACAGTAAATTCATTAGGCTTAAGCCATGTTTCAGTCAGGCCAATCACATCAAGATTATGATCCGTGATTAGTTCATTGACTATAACTGCCTTGGAAGTGAGGGATCTAACATTAACCTCACTAGGGTATGTGGGCTGCTAGCGTCCCACCTGGCCAACATCCAGTGAGATTGCAGAGCATCAAATTCAAATACAGAAATACTCATTATAACATTTCAGAAAACATACAAGTATTTTACATAGGTTTAAATATGAACTTATTGTGAATCCAACCACTGTGCCAGATTTCAAAAATGCTTTTACGGCGAAAGCATACCTTAAGATTATTTGAGAACATTGCCCAGCGGACAAATCATTACAAACAGTAACCAGCCAAGTAGAAGAGTTACACAAGTAAGAAATATCGATACAATTAATCCCTTACCTTTGATGATCTTCTGTATGCACTCAGAAGACATTCATTTACTCAATAATTGTTCCTTTTGTTCGATAAAGTCTCTCTTTATATCCAAAAACCTCAGTTTTGTTCGCACGTTTTCTTCAGTAATCTACAGGCTCAAACGCAGTCACAACAGGCAGACAAAAAAAATCCAAATTGTGTCCGTAAAGTTCATAGAAACATGTCAAACGATGTTTATATTCAATCCTCAGGTTGCTTTTAGCCTAAATAATCGATAATATTTCAACCGGACAATAACGTCGTTAATATAAAATGTAAACAAGAAAGGCACTCTCTCGGTCGCGCGCATGAAAAAGCTCTGTGACATGGCAGGGTGACTGCTCTTACTCCATCATTTTTCAGAATACAAGCCTGAAACAATTGCTAAAGACTGTTGACATCTAGTGGAAGGCATAGGAATTGCAATTTGAGTCCTAAGTCAATGGATACTGTAATGGCATTGAATAGAAAACTACAACAACAAAAAGAATCCTACTTCCTAAATGGATTTTTCTCAGGTTTTCGCCTGACAAATCAGTTCTGTTATACTCACAGACACTATTTTAACAGTTTTGGAAACTTTGCATATCATATATTCTGGGCCCGAGTAGCAGGCAGTTTCATTTGGGCACGCTTTTCATCCAAAATTCCAAAATTTTAAGTTGCCCTATTTTGAGACGTGAGATATCACAATCTCTTTCAATAATGACAAGAATGAAGGAGGTCTTTATTTACCCAGCAGTCTCTCCACCAGTTTGGATATCTCAAATGTATTCTTCAAGATTGGGAATCCGATCAGCTGCTCCTCTTTAACAAACCATACTCTTACAAGATACATTCTCAGCACTGTACACTACTTTGCCACATTTTCCATTCTTTTGGACAATATTCCAATCAGCATCCGCTTCCGCCATCTTTCAGGCCGCCATGGTGAATCTCATGCCGCTTTAAAAGTAACTGGGAACTCGGAAATTGCGTTCAAGACAACTGGGAACTCAAATGTGTTTTGAATGGTCATCCGACCCAAGTTGGAAACTGGCATATTTTTTTAAAAGTACCATATGACAACTGGGAACTCTGAGAAAATGAGGTCAAACCATGACTTTGGTGATTTTCAGGTCGGAAAGTCAGAGCTCTAGAAAGTTGACAGAGTTTCTGAGTTGGATGACCGTTCAAAATGTTTTTGGGTAGTTCAAGTTGTATACTTGTGGGACATGGATCAAAAGAGGTACTTCATGTGTACGACTTCTCTAAACTGTTTGTGACTATAATGTTTATCCACTGTACTAGTCCCTTTACTTCAGTACTACTACCGTATAATAGTATACTTTTCTCTATGTGTATAAACAACAATTCCCCTTTTCATCTCTACTGTTAGATATTATTCTATTTTCTCACCTCAAAATCAATCAACGTTTATTTGTCACATGCACAGGATACAACAGGTGTAAACAGTACAGTGAAATGCTTACTTGCAAGCTTGATTCTCATTTGAGTTAAATACGTAAAATGATATCTCCCTCATTTTGATGCAATTTCAGCACGATTATATAATAACTAGGTTAGTGCTCAACACCAATGTTTGTTTTATGTTTTATGTTTGATAATTTGCTCCAATTTCACAAAACTGAAAATAAACAGACCTGTAAACACATTGCACGGACGCATGCACACACACACACACACACACGCCTATTTGTGGTTTTTATCCTACTCCAGTTTCTGACTTCTTCTACCTCTTTATCTTTTAGTGTAGAAAGTGGCAGTTTTCCTGCCTGTTCATCGATTGGGACCAAACCTTTTCTCTTTTCTATGGTAACCAGACACCTGGGTCCATTGTCTCTATTGTTGTGTTAATTAGAGGCTAAGTCTCATGTTCGGAGGGAGAAGCTGGCACCAGTCTGTTCTCATGGCCTCTGCTACAGGGAAGGTGATGGAAGGAACAGGGGACAGGGCCATGGCCTGCATGGCCATCTCATAGGGACCTAGTGGATGGTGGAAAAACACTGGCTCTGTGGAGAGAGAAGGAAGAAAAAGTCCTCCTACGTCTCTGTGTCACATATACAGCGAGAGAGAGGGGTAAGTTAGAGTCACAGGACTAGTGTTACAGCCTAACAATAGCTAGGCAGCACCAGTGGACCAGGGGAGTGAAAAGAGCAGTCAGGGTTGATGCAAGGTGAGGTGTCTGTGTGCGTGTGGTAGCAAAATACTATGTTTATCTGTCTCTCTCTATCTCCTTCCCTTCTTCACAGAGCAAGTCTCTCTCATTATCTCTGTTTCCATGAGAGGTCAGTGGCACAGACCCCCATGCTATTCTGAGTTATTAGTAGAGTGTGCTGCTGTCTTCATTCTTCCATTCTTCTAAGCCTACAGTTGTAAACTGGTATGGAGCAGAAATTCATGCCACCAGTAGAGGGGGCAAGATGACAGTATTTCAAAGTAATAAACATTCAGGTCAACTCTTCACCACAGTTATTTGTTTTACATGTTAGCAGACACTTATCCAGCAATTATGGTTAAGTGCCTTGCTCAAGGGCACATCGGCAGAGTTTTCACCTGGTTGGCTCAGGGAATCGAGCCCGCAACCTTTCTGTTACTAGCACAACGTTCTAACTGCTAGGCTACCTGTCGCATGGGTGAGGCTCCACAATGTTAACATATTCTGACCCATGGTCATGTTAAACATCATATTTTCATTCAAAAAATGTAATGATCTGCCTCACTTTAAGTTAATTATCTGTTCTAAATGTGTGTCCTGTCGGATTCAAACTAGATATGCAGTGACAGTGTAAGTCTTGCTTCAAATTTTTTTTTTTTCTGTGTGCAATTGTATTTGACAAATTACAAGTCCTGTTGAGTTAAGTTAACTAGAGCCTCTTGCCCTCTTCACTAGTCCAGTTGAAGAAGAAAGATACACATACAGACACAAATGTTTTAGATTATAATATATCCGTTCCTGTTTTTACTTTTTATGCGGTTCCAATTAAATCTCTGATCTCATACTCTTCCAAATCTGCAGGTTGCATGACTGACAATGGGTCAAACATGGCACCCCCAATCCCATACCTGGGTTCACCTAGGATTTAAAACCAGGCACGCCTGGTGTGCTGCATTTGCTTGGTTTTCACTTTTGGGATTTCTCTATTGTTGCAATACAATAGGCTAGGTCAATCAAGTTTAGCAAAATGATTTGAAATGATTTAGAGTAGTATTTGAGGTCTGCTCCGAAGACCCACCGCTCTGTCTCTATTTATCTACAGAGAGATAGCAAGAGAGAGTCTGGCAGTCATTTCAGACATACGATATGGATTAAGCTGCTTTGGAGAAAAACAGGGCTTGAATTACCCTCCGCGCAGTCTTTTCAAGCACTGACTGAAGTGGCCCAAAAGGACTATGGATGCTTTGTGGAGGCACGGTGGATGGTTAGTTCAAGTTGTAGAGTTGTGGGACATGGATAAAAATAGGTACTTCATGTGTACTACTTCTCAAAACATGTTTGTGACTATAATGTTTATCCACTGTACTAGTACCTTTACTTTAGTACTACTACAGTATAATAGTATACTTTTCTCTATGTGTATAAACAACAATTCACCTTTTCATCTCTACTGTTAGATATTATTCTATTTTCTCACCTCAAAATCAATCAACGTTTATTTGTCACATGCACAGGATACAACAGGTGTAAACAGTACAGTGAAATGCTTACTTGCAAGCTTTTCCTCAACAATATCAAAGGTAAAAATGTAAACTTAAAGAAGAGCAGGGAATCAATTACTGGGTCATTTCAAATGAAGAAAAAAAAACACACTTGAAATAGAAACACACCAGTATCGAATGCTATAAGGTCAGTACCAGTACTATATCAATGTGCAGGGATACTGGTGGTTCACATGTATTCACACTGTACATGTGAATATCCATAATAATGTATTCTGAAAATGTGTAGGGTAGGTCTTGTGTGCTGGTATGACAGACCGAAGTCAACTAATCACGGCTGGACACAGGAATAAGAAACATGCATACAGAATTTATTTAGCAACCAGGACACATTCACTTAAATAAAACTGCAAAGATACTTAACTTATACAAAACATAGATTATATCCCATTCACATACAAAATAATAATAATTTACTGTATAAATTACAATTTCACTAATTTATTTACAATTTTCATGAA
Organism: Oncorhynchus nerka; assembly: GCF_034236695.1. Classification (NCBI taxonomy): domain Eukaryota; kingdom Metazoa; phylum Chordata; class Actinopteri; order Salmoniformes; family Salmonidae; genus Oncorhynchus; species Oncorhynchus nerka. Next base: position 49,351,615 of record NC_088422.1, read on the forward strand.
AACAATATTTTGTATTCCCACAAAACCCATTGGTCTCCATATCACACAGAGCTGCTCATCTTGTTATCATGACAAGAGTGCCGAGTAACATTTTGAATGAGTCGCAGAAAGAGAAAAGAGAAGACAGTTTCTATTATTATATGGAGGTACCATGGAATTGTCTGGTTGACATGGGAGAAAATGGAGTTGGTATTATTATTCACCAGGCTATCCAAACATGACGCGCACACACACACACACACACACACAGAGAGAGAGAGAAAGAGAGAGCTCCAAAAGTATTGGGACACGTGTTATTCTTTTGGCTCTCTACTCCAGCCCTTTGGATTTGAAATGATACAAATAACTATGAAGCTAAAGTGCAAAGTGTCAGCTTTAATTTGAGGGTATTTTCATCCAAATCAGGTGATCAAATATCCCCCCCCCCCCCCCCCCCAAATACTAACCTTCACTGTTATTGTAATGGTGAGAGGTTATGTCTTGGGGTCTTGATATTTGTGCATCTGTAACTTTCTCACTCATCATTATTCACGATTCATTCAGGATGATCTGTAATCATGGTAGCATCCACATTAATGTAGAAGTGTTTAGAAGCATATTCTAGTCTTATTTACAATAAAAGTGACTCCAAAATGAAATTGATACATTATTTATACATTATTTACCATGAATTTCTAATGCGCACAAAATGATCTGAAACAACAAAAACAAAGAGCAAATGCATCCAACAAATGTGTAGAGTCACAAGCTTGATGTAGTCATTGCATACTATGAATATGGGACCAAATACTTCACTTTAATACACATAAGTGAATTTGTCCCAATACTTTTTGTCCCTTAAAACAGGGGGACTATGTAAAAAAAAAAGTGCTGTAATTTCTAAACGATTCATGAAAATACCCTCAAATTAAAGCTGACAGTCTGCACTTTAACCTCATTTCAAATCCAAAGTGCTGGAGTACAGAGCCAAAACAACAAACAATGTGTCACTGTCCCAAAGGTTTTGGAGCTCACTCTATGTCTTACTATACTTGTGAGGACTGTTTGGAGACCAACAATTGATTCCCATACAAAATCCTATTTTCCCTAATCCCTAACCTTAACCCATAACCCTAAACCTAATTCCTAACCCAAACCCGTAATTCTAACCCTAAACCAAAAATAGCCTTTTTACAAGTGAGGACTTCTCTGAATTTCTTGTTTACTATTCTTGTGAGGACTTCTGGTACTCACAAAAATAGTAAAACGTACACACGCATGCACGCACACACACACACACACACACACACACACACACACACACACACACACACACACACACACACACACACACACACACACACACACACACACACACAGTCTCCCTTTCTCTAAGCACAAACTGCACTGATCATACCTTGGTACTGCGATAATTAACATGAGTAACAGATGAGCAGACAGCCAAAATACAACATTAGGTCACCCAGCAGACAAACATCAGAGTTGAGAAGAAGAAAAGTTCAAGGCCCTTTCATTAAGTCACACCTACGATAAATCCTAAACCTTATTCCAATGTGAATCTGGTCAAAAGTAGTGCACTATATATAGTTGGGAATAGGGTGCCATTTGGGACACAACCACTGGTCCCTTTGATGTTTTAAGTAGAAATTGCGCACCAATATTGAATTTTAAAAGCCTGTTATATTAAATGAAGTGCCCTTTAATATAAACCACATGGACAATTCAATAAATCAGATTTTTGTTGAAATGAATGAAAAAATCTGCGCTTGAAAAAAAATCTTCACTTTTACATGTCCCTTGTCATGTTGTTCTGACTTGTAGGAAGATTTGAACCCACTTAACCACAAAATGTCATTACGTTTTCACCATCATTGTAAATCCCTAATTATGTTCTTGCTTTGACAGAGTTATTTCTGAAGATTGTTATTTATTTAATTGTGATTAGTAAATAACATACATCTGCCCCTCATTTTAAGGTCAACCCTGTTACGTGAACTGAAATCTCATTTTAATTTAGTGAAGCTATTCCAATTGAACTATTAAAATTTCAAGTCACATCATAGTGTAAAAGCAGGTGAGCTGGGTCAACTCTTTTTGGCCTGTTGCACACAACAAGCTGTCACGAGCCATCAAAAGCATGGCTGATTTAAGATGGAAACTTCAACACTGTTACAGTCAATGAAGTATAGAAACTCTGGATTGCTGATGCTATGTATTGGAAAAATGCAAAGGCTTTGAAGCCACCAGTCGGCCATATTGGCACTCCTCAGAAATGCAGTCCTCCATAGGAATGAATGGAATTCTACAGTATTTCATTTAAATGTTTCAAAGATAACATTTCATGTATTTAAGTATTTGTGTTGTTTTAGTGGGGACAGTAACATTAGCGCTTTTTAAAAAATGATACTTTAAGGAAAATGTTTTTATTTATTTATTCATTTGGAATTTTTATGTTTAGCAAAAATAATTTTATGTCAAATAAAAAAATAATAATAAATGTGACAAAAACAAATGTAGACGTTAATAAATGCATTTCCATAGCTTCCAAAATATATATTTTTTTACAAAAGTGGGGGAGTGCCAAAATGGAGAGTATCATCTAGAGTATATACAACTCCGTTACTTTAATGGTACTTTATTGGCACTTACAATAGTAAAACAAAAATACCCCTTGGGTTGGGAAAACATGTTGTTTTATGTCGTTGAACATGTGCTGTTTATGACAGAATGGTAAAATGAGGTGAAATGAAAGTATTTTTTGACCAAGTTACACTACCTAAAATGTCATCTATCCATACAATTTTGCATATCAACTTCAACCCTTTTATTGCAAGTGCTCTCAATGTCAAGTTTGCACTTTTGCAAATCTCCTATCATCAGTTTCAAACGGTTTTTGGTTTCGAGAGCAAATAAGAGCCAAACTGGATTTCAGTATTATTTATCTGTCACCATACAAGTAGAGGCACATTTAAGTGCATTGACGTTTGGACCAGATTAATCAGCTTTCACTGGGTTTGAGATTGTTGGGAAAAACAAAGCCATAGAAATAGAATTCTAACATTATTATACATATACAGTATAATGTAATATATATTAACATATATTTCATCGATGGTTCAACCTCTCTTTATGGAATTCCAACCTGCTGTATTCAAGGGGCACATTAATGCATTGTTAACTTACAACGTGTCCTCGATGCTCACAGAAACACCCCGGACTGCAACAGTCGTTTGCCTTCCACAGTGGACCATCACGAGTACTTTCATTCATTCATTCCATATTATTTGTGCTTTAGCTGTAAAGTTGAGAGAGGTTGTTTGGGTCTCGTGAGCCCTCTGAATGTGGGAATGAATCTGCTGCTGAAGACAGGGGGGGAGAAAATGTGCTCCAACCTCCGAGCTAAGTAGCAGTTGATGAGTAAGTACAAAAACGACTTTGAAGGATTTTGCCATTGCTTTGCCGAGACACAAAATGAAAGAGCAGGACATATGTCATCATCATCATCCCCCACATTGAATTACGCAATATACAACACAATTTACCCCCTCCTTGTAATCAAATGGCAACATAACGATAGCAATATGTTCGGTAATGTCCAAGAAGACTACGCATAAGAGCACACAGAAAGAAAAAGATACAAAAATGAAGCAAACCTTTTTCCCAAGTCTCGCCCACGCTACAGTAAATCCCATCGTCATGGCCTCTCATAGGGTGGGGACCACAAGCAATAGACTCAAAGACAGTGAGAAGGGGGGGGGGGGGGTAGAGGGAAAGAAGCCATAGCAGGCTTCTTTAAGATCCTTAAGGCACTTAAACATAGTTAAACCAGAAAGATAAGAACCACAGCCGAGCGGATGAGAGAGAACCTCTGAGCATTTCAAACACTCTTTTGAACGGCAGTTGTTTAATGAAACCACGTCCCTCATCCACCAGTGGCCATGGAAGAGACTCTTGATACAGTTTCCTCCAGAGACGGCGTGGAAGAGATAGCAGTGTCGGTGGTGGAACTGCTTTAGAACTTTCAAATCCACAAGTGGCTCCTGGCATTATACCTAAAGCGGACTTTACCATTGGCTGCACGGAGTCACATTAAGAGAAATCCCAAGCAGCCCTCTCTACAAGTTCGAACACTGGAATGTGAGTTGTAATCTATACCTCGATTACGCTTTCTTCGTCTAATGATTTTTAATTTGAGTGTCATTATTTCTAGACAGCCTACATTTTCTCGTTCTGAACTTCTAACGTGAGCTGCGGGTGTGGCTTTGTGACAATGATCAAGAGCACCTGCTAACCGATTTGACTGCTCCAACAGTTACACCTCTGACACCACCAAAACATCAGATATCGCTGTTTAACGCTTGATCTGATTGAATCTAGGCCTTACTCTGACCCCTTGTGATCCAACACCTTGTTCTGTGAGACACCTATGACAGTCACTGATAGGGAATATGCATGGCTCCCTCAGTTGTTCGCAGGTTAGCGAATTTGGAGAGATTGTCAGACATTTTGTGCCCCACCGGCACACAGTTACAATGAAAGGCCTGCATTCTGGAGGAGTCCTATGGAAACTGCTTGCTTTGGCCCCAGCCAACCCTTGTCTCTAGAGGAGGACTGCAATGCTCTCAGACATCCATGGACAATGGAAGTGGAACCCATGGAAGATGAGTTCCCTACAGTAAAACATCCACCTCACACTGTATAGCTGCCCTCCTCTCCTGCCTTGTACACAGCAGACACAGACAGCCCTGTCTGGATCCCCTTTAGGGACTTGGCTCTTGGGCCATTTGGTAGTAGTCACTCAGTGAGTCAGTGAATCAGTCATTAGTGATTATGTTAGCTTTGTAGCTCAGTACCCCATAGAGTCTCATTGGTAGAGGGGCTAGCTCTATAACTAGCTCTGGTACGCTAGGCCCTGGTACATGATGGTGATGATGTTAGTAGACCAGACTGCAGTTCGCTAGTTGCCCACCAGAGGGCTGAGGTCTCCGTGGTGGTTCTTTAGCTTCTTCTTGAAGAGGGAGATGGTGGAGGGCCGATAGAAGATGATCCAGGGCTCGGACGCAGCACTCTGCACGCTGCAGCTCTCTGAACCACTGCTGGTCGGGATGTTGGGAGACCTGGAAAGAGACGAGGGATGAGGGGGGGAGAAGAGAGAGAAATAGATATGGCAAGAGAGAACAGTAACATTAGGTTACATATTCCACTGGCTGGGGCTCTCACAGTGTCAAAAATATATTAGATACAATAAACTACACTCCGGTTATACTTTTGAGGCATTAGTACAATAAAACTTCATTGTCCATAATTTACATCAAACTGTAAAATGTAATACCTACTTCACTGTAATATGCAGTAGTAGTTTAGCCACCATGGCTATGACTGTCAGAGTCAGGAGAGCAGCTAGGGCGTAGATGGTCCACACTGTCAACACAGAAACACAATTGAAATCAGACAGTTTAGAAGAAAACATACCAGATAAGAAGCACCCTATGCATTTGAGTAGACTCTCAGACAAGCATGGAGAAACCTGATCGGATAGAGATAAAAGGGATCTATAAACTAAAAACAGTCTGGGACATCTACACCATATTTGTACAGTACTATACACTGAGTGTACAAAACATTAAGAACACCTTCCTAATATTGAGTTGCACCCCATTTTGACCTCAGAACAGCCTCAATTCGTTGGGCGTATGGACTCTACAAGGTGTCGAAAGCATTCCACAGGGAGGCTGGTCCATGTTGACTCCAATGCTTTCCACAGTTGTGTCAAATTGGCTGGATGTCCATTGGGTGGTGGACCATTCTTGATGCACATGGGAAACTGTTGAGAGTAAAAAACCCAGCAGCGTTGCAGTTCTTGACACACTCAAACCGGTGCGCCTGGCACCTACTACCCTGGCACCTACTACCCTGTTCAAAGGCACTTCAATATTTTGTCTTGCCCATTCACCCTCTGAATGGTACACATACACAATAACATGTCTCAATTGTCTCAAGGCATAAACTGTCGCCTCCCCTTCATCTACACTGATTGAAGTGGATTTAACAGGTGACATCATTAAGGGACCATAGCTTTCACCTGGTCAGTCTATGTCGGGAAAGAGTACACTCAGTGTAAGGCTTGATCTACAGGCACACGTTAGCCTAAAGGCCTTTGTCACAACCGATTCAGATGGTAAAATATTAGTACCTACGTTATTGGTGCACATCTGTTACTTAACAGCAAGCTATAAAGTCAAAGTATAACCTCCCAGTAATTTACTGGGGGAAAAAACACCAATGTTTCGGCATCACTGTGCCTTCTTCAGGGTAATGTCATCAATGCTTGAACCAGGTTATGTAGACAACTAGTGCAACCAATGTCAATAGTGAGGGGTGTTTCGTAATTGCGATCTTGATCAGAATGAATTGAGCGAAACTGTTAAAAGACAATAGCACACAGCATTGAATATATTATTGATATCATTGAATATATTATTCCTTTCTTAACATTAGCATTATTATAACATTAGCGTCAACATAAATTGTTTCATTTAATATCACCTGTATATTGAAATATTTCCAATTTCATTAAATGTTTTTGTTACATGTAATCTTTTGGTTCAACCTTAATGCCCAATAAATGACTGGGAGGTTATACATGTGGAGTGTGCGACTCTCTTTGTTTTCATAGCTGACAGTTTATTCACCGTTAGTCAGCACCTCTACACTAAATCATTTTCTCTGGGTGTGCGCCAGCTCATGCTTTTTGATTTAATATATACTGATCAAATATATGCACGCAACATTTAAAGTGTTGGTCCCATGTCTCATGAGCTGAAAATAAAAGATCCCGGAAATGTCCCATATGCACACAAAGCTTAAACAAATTTGTTTACCTCCATGTTAGTGAGCATTTCTCCTTGCCAAGATAATCCATTCACCTGATAGGTGTGGCATATCAAGAATCTGATTAAACGGCATGATCATTACACAGGTGCACCTTGTGCTGGGGACAATAAAAGGCCACTCTAAAATGTAACGTTTTGTCACACAACACAATACCACAGATATCTCATGTTTTGAGGGAGCGTGCAATTGGCATGCCGACTGCAGGAATGTCAAACAAAGCTGTTTTTAATGTTCATTCCTCTACCATAGGCCACCTCCAAAGTCGTTTTAGAGAATTTGGCAGTACGTCCAACCGGCCTCACAACCGCAGACCACGTCAGCCCAGGACCTCCACATCTGGCTTCTTCACCTGCAGTATCATCTGAGAGGGTGCTGAGGAGTATTTCTGTCTGTAATTAAGCTATTTTGTGGGCCTGGCTCTCCAGTGAGTGGTCCTGACTCCCAAATGGGTGGGCCTATGTCCTCCTAGGCCCACCAATGGCTGCACCCTTGCCCAGTCATGTGAAATCCATAGATTATGGCCTAATGAATGTATTTTAATTGACTGATATCCTAATATGAGCTGTAACTCAGTAAAATCTTAGAAGTTGTTGCATGTTGCATTTATATTTTTGTTCACTATATATTCATATAAAAAAACAGGTCTCACACCTTTTTTGTAAAACATACAGTTTTTGACCAATCAAAACCGGTGTGAGACCACAGAGGCAGACAGGTACGCTGTTGGTTACACATGAGAGAAACCCCAGAAAAGTACAATGTTGGTTACACATGAGAGAAACCCCAGAAAGGTAAAATGTTGGTTACACATGAGAGAAACCCCAGAAAGGTAAAATGTTGGTTACACATGAGAGAAACCCCAGAAAGGTAAAATGTTGGTTACACATGAGAGAAACCCCAGAAAGGTAAAATGTTGGTTACACATAAGAGAAACCCCAGAAAGGTAAAATGTTGGTTACACATAAGAGCAACCCCAGAACAGTAAAAAAACAGTACCAAAGGTACAAAAAAAGAAACAAGTAGTAACTGGACGGAGACGTAGGACGTTGCAACGTCGGTATCAATAGAGGTGAGACATAGTAGAAAGCTCCATTAGAAACCCAGAGAAGTAGAAAGATATGATGCTGGTAAGTGATAGATAGAAAACAACAATATTGGTATCTACATACTAGAGGTGTGTCCGTTGGTCCCGTTGGGTCCGGCCCACTGACCTGGCATGTTGTGGTCTGGTTTACCGGGACTGGACGTTATCACATAGAGGATTTGAGAGGAACGTCCGTTATCGCTCCCGTTAGACTTCTCCGTTACGCCGTTAAGCAGAGGCTTCACTGTACTAGTGTCCTCATCTTCCTTCTCATCCTCATCCATAGGTCTGGTGTCCAGGCCTCTCAGCGCTGAAACAAACAACAACAAATCAAATGTTTCCATGGGCCTATTGCAACGAAGATTGGCCTGTAGATTATTGGCAGATGATCTCTTGTCAAACCATCAATAAATGATAACTTCACCAACGCAGCTGATCTCAATTGCAAGCAGCATTGGCCACCGATTTACTGTTCCTCAACGCGGATGTCGGGTTTATCCTTTAGTCCTCATTGCAACCAAAATTAGCACAAAAAAGCCCTCTACTGGGTATTATCATCGGAACAATTTGATCTGGCAATACTACTTGACTATGGACGATTTATCTATTTGACAATCATTCCGCAGAACTAAAATAAAGTATTTAATGCCCTCGTTTACCACAGCAAATCTACTATGTCAATGTAGCCTACCCTATGCAAATCTATGGTGTAGGAATACCTTTTCCTACACCATGTTTCCAATGAACGTTATCCATTAATGATTTCACTTGTCTGAATCGAATATGGTCATTTCTTATCAAGAGGGCAAAAGGAAATATTCCATTTGACATTTGAAACTAAATCGTGATTGCATTGTGTTATGAATCAAATGATATTGTATTCTAATAATAATAATGAAGTTATTTAAAGTTGCACAAATAATATATCATTGTGTTTTTAACTTTTTATGGCTGCAGGGGCAGTATTGAGTAGCTTGGATGAAAAGGTGCCCATTGTAAACGGCCAGCTTCTCAGTCTCAGTTACTAAAATATGCATATTATTATTAGTATTGGATAGAAAACACTCTGAAGTTTCTAAAACTGTTTGAATTATGTCTGTGAGTATAACAGAACTCATATAGCAGGCAAACACCTGAGAAATTCCACTTCCTGTTTTTTTTTCTGGGGGTGGAAGATTTTCAACCAAGCTCTCATTGAAATTATAGCGAGATATGGATGAGTTTTCACTTCTAGATGTCAACAGTCAATAGAACTTTGTCTGATGACTCTAATGTGAAAGGGGGTCGAACGACACAGGAAATAGTCACCACTGCCACGAGTTGACCATGCATTCACTATGCGCGTTCACAGGGGAAGGACCTGCGTTCCACCGGTCATCTGAAGTCATTCTAATTCTCTGGTTGGAACGTTATTCAAGATATATGTCAACAACATTCTAACGATTGATTCAGTACATCGTTTGACATGTTTCTACTGACTGTTATGGAACTTTTGGACATTTCATCACGTTATAGTGGACGCGCTTTGTGACTTTGGAATTGTTTACCAAACGCACTAACCAAAGTAGCGAATTGGACATAAATAACGGACATTTTCGAACAAATCAAGCATTTATTGTGGACCTGGGATTCCTAGGACTGCATTCTAATGAAGTTCATCAAAGGTAAGGAAACATTTATCATGTATTTTCTGGTTTCTGTTGACTCCAACATGGCGACTAAGATTATTGCATGTGTTGCTTTTTCCTTAAACTTTAAAATAAATCTGACACAGCGGCTGCATTAAGGAGAGGTATACCTATAATTCCATGTGTATAACTTGTATTATCATCTATTTATGATGAGTATTTATGTTGAAACGATGTGGCTATGCAAAATCACTTGATGTTTTTGGAACTAGTGAATCTAATAAGCCAATGTAAACTCAGATTTTTTAAATATGAACTTTATCAAACAAAACATGCATGTATTGTGTAACATGAAGTCCTATGAGTGTCATCTGATGAAGATAATTCAAGGTTAGTGATTAATTTGATCTTTATTTCTGATTTTTGTGAATGCTATATTTCGCTGGAAAATGGCTGTGCTTATTGTGGTTTGGTGGAGATCTAACATAATCGTTTGTAGTGCTTTCGCTGAAAAGCCTATTTGTAATCGGACACTTTGGTGGGATTAACAACAAGATTACCTTTAAAATGATATAAAACACATGTATGTTTTAGGAATTGTAATTATGAGATTTGTGGTTTGAATTTGGCGCTCTCTATTTTCACTGGTAGTTGTCATATCGATCCCGGTATTGGGATTGCAGCCATATAACCAATAATTTTAATCGCCTGAAAAGAACGAACAAACATACCGTTCAAAAGTTTTGGGTCACTTAGAAATGTCCTTATTTTTGAAAGAAAAGCACATTTAATGTCCATTAAAATAACATCAAATTGATCAGAAATACGTTGTTAAATGACTACTGTTGCTGATTTTTTATGAAATATCTACATAGGCGTACAGAGGCCCATTATCAGCAACCATCACTCCAATGGCACGTTATGTTAGCTAATCCCAGTTTATTATTTTAAAAGGCAAATTGATCATTAGAAAATAATTTGCAATTATGTTAGCACAGCTGAAAACTTTTGTTCTGCTTAAAGAAGCAATAAAACTGGCATTCTTTAGACTAGTTGAGTATCTGGAGCATCAGCATTTGTGGGCTCGATTACAGGCTCAAAATGGCCAGAAACAAATAACTTTCTTCTGAAACTCGTCAGTCTGTTCTTGTTCTGAGAAATGAAGGCTATTTCATGCGAGAAATTGCCAAGAAACTGAAGATCTCATACAACTCTGTGTACTACTCCCTTCACAGAACAGCGCAAACTGGCTCTAACCAGAATAGAAAGAGGAGTGGGAGGCCCCGGTGCACAACTGAACAAGAGGACAAGTACATTAGAGTGTCTAGTTTCAGAAACAGACACTAACTGGCAGCTTCATTAAATAGTACCCACAAAACACTGAAGATAGTACCCGCAAAACACTGGCAGCTTCATTAAATAGGACCCGCAAAACACCAGTCTCAACGTCAACAGTGAAGAGGTGACTCCGGGATGCTGGCCTTCTAGGCAGAGTTGCAAAGAAAAATCCACATCTCAGACTGGCTATTAAAAATAAAAGATTAAGATGGGCAAAAGAACACAGACACTGGACAGAGGAACTCTGCCTAGAAGGCCAGCATCCCAGAATCGCCTCTTCACTGTCTACAATTAAACGTGTTAACTAAATCATTTTAATTGACATAGGCTACATTTTGAGTCAAATCATTTTATTTCGGTTGCCATATGTAATATTCTTCCTTTTTCCTATACCATCTCCGCTGTCTTGTATCCAGACGGTTTGACACCATAACAGTGTCAGATCAGCTGGTCTACAAGTTTGATCAAAATAAATAAGTGCGACCCTCCACTGAATTTTGAAATCTCAGTGTGGCCCCAGAACCAAAATTATTGCCAACCCCTGAGCTAAGACTTTGTCTAAATTAACAAGGTTAATTTATGAAATTATCAAAACATGTTATTATAATCCCTTATCCCTACCATAAATGGTGGCCTAAATCTTTACTAGGATTAAAGGTTTTTGTCTGACATAACTCAACTTGACTGCGATTTTCCCACATGTTCTCCATTTGATACAACAGAATGCAGTGCTGCCATTGCTTCAAACCTCGGTTCGGCAGGAAATTCCTCAGACGTCATCTGAGAGCGTTTATCCTCATCTGAGAAGGAAATTAACATCGCACCACTCAGCACTGTATGGATGAACTAACATCCAGCTTAACCTCAAGAGAGAATCTCTCTTTCTCTCTTTCCCCATCCGTTTCTCCTCCCAGCTCAGCGGGGGGGAAAAAACGATTTACTTATCTGACCTTTTCTTATAACATGTCTCATAATATTGTATATTCATTTCAACAACTTCTGTTTCTGATGTGCAGTCTGAAACAGGGGAAGTCAGAATTGAGACATGACCAGAAGGGAATTGGCTGCAAGCCTGGGGGTCAGACTCTGACCTGAGAATATTGTTTTTAGTAGAACAAAATGAGAAAAGGTTAGGACAGTCTGTGTGTGTGTGTGTGTGTGTGTGTGTGTGTGTGTGTGTGTGTGTGTGTGTGTGTGTGTGTGTGTGTGTGTGTGTGTGTGTGTGTGTGTGTGTGTGTGTGTGTGTGTGTATGTCTGCGATTGTGTGCGTGCCTCCCAGCTCTGTAAGCTCTTCGCTTTAATGTCAACAATATTAACTAATTCAGAGAGACTTGTGTTCAGTGCTGATGCCTTAAGGAAATGGAACTGAAACAATAGTGGGGTGTTTACAAGAGTTTGGTCTAAACAGAGAACTGCTATTTATACATAAATACTTCCATTCCATTATGATGAGTGTGTAATATAAGATTGGGATCCCTAGGAGGTGGTGCACTCTGTGTATACAATGATGCTAAGGATGGGGAGAATGATGTATGAATGATATATAAAGATATACGATACCAGTGACAAACAAAACATCTCAAGGTTATTTACATAACCCCGGTTCTCTAATATTATGAGTGAGTCGACTCATGTGGGAACGTGCCTGTTTGCAGAAAACTCAAATAACGGAGTTCTCTTTCAATTATTTGTTTAGACGTCTCACATATGAGATGTATGAAACTCCCATAACGTAGGCACGCTCTCCGAACACTAGTTTCCAGACTACCCATCAGAGACTCCGATACTGAGAACAGTATGCACCAGAGAAGGTTCCGTGACTTCCAGTCGGTAGAATCTCATGAGGGGATGCCCGACATGCCGCGTTACAGATCTCCTGCAAGGAGAAGCCTTTGAACAGAGCCCAAGAGGTAGCTATACTGTACCTCTGGTTGAATGAGCCCTCATGCCCTCCAGAGGCTGTAAACATGTGCTATTATAAGCTAGTATAATAGCATCCACTATCCAATGTGACAGCCATTGACGAGAGAAGGGGGGGTGTACAAGACACAAAGAGCTGGTCGCTCTTGCGTAAAGCTCTCGTTCTATCTAAATACATGTGTATAGCACGCACTGGACACAAACGGTGGAGACGCTCTTCCTCTGCAGAAGAGAAAGGCGGTAGGTGGAAAGCCATAAGCTTCAAGGTGAGACAATTGTAACTGTCGCTGACCTTTTGGCATAAAGGTGGGGTTAGGCAATAAGGTTACCTCGGTAAAACCCGGGACAAATAGTAGGCAGGAATGGTGAACTGACAGTGAATGTTGTTCACTCACTCGCTTTGAGGAAGTAAGGGCTACCAATAAAGAGGTCTTGAGACAGAGATACTTCATCCCTACATTCTCCAGCATCTCAAAGCCTCAAGCACAGTAGAAAGATCCCAAGGCGGGGCTACAGGCCTGGATACAGATGTAAGCGGCGCACCCCTTCTTGAAACGGCACTATTTGACAAACTGAGAAAGCGGTTAAGTAGAACTTAACCGTGGAGAAAGCCGTCCCGCTGTCCAGAAGGCCTTGCATGAAGAATAAAACCACTGACACAAAACATTAGTAAGGAATTATTTGTTTTTGGTCACACCACTTCTCAAAGATGCACCACTTATTTCCGTAAAGTGAGCGTGTAGAAGGGGCTCTGGATTGTCTCAATGGCTCTGAGAGGCAGGCTAGTCGTGTCCAGATTTAACCTTTCACGGGCCAGACCCATAGGGCCAGTTTGCCTGGGTCAGGAGATCCGTGCATAATGGGAGTTGCCAGGGCTCGTCATAAAGCAAGAGAATAATCTCTGTTAAACAGAGCTTGCCCGGCCATGTGGGTGCTACCAGGATGAGGGATGAGCCTCGTTGTCTCACTATGGCTAGAGTGGGGAATGTGAGGCGCATAGGGGGAAATGCAGAGAGCGGTGCGCCTTTGGCCAAGGGTGTACCAACTATGGCTGTGGTAGTCATGACATTTTGTCAGCCGGTGATTGTCAAGCAAATAACTTCCGGTCTCATAGTAATTGACCATGAATTAACATAAACACCTTTAGCATCTCCTGGCTTCCACACATCGCTTACATGCCACTGATGCAGGCATTTGGAACATCTACATTTAAGAAAAGTCTAATAGATCCATGTAACATAGCTTACGCCATCACAATAAAGAAACATGATATGAAGAAAATGTAGTCTATTTCAGAAGAACAGAATAGCATACTTTGAGTTTTCCTTATGTTAGGCCCTGATCTGGCTATGCCATATGGCTGTGGGCCATTTTAAGGAACATGTGCCTTAAAATGATTGTTGATGATGATGATCCCTGATTGTTGATGTAGGCCGACACTGTCATATTGTCTGTCCTGACAAGGCCGTGACAATACCGAAGGAAGGGCAGAAAGTGTTTCAAAAGAGGAACACTGTCAGAAATTCGAGGTAATTGATATGGGCAAGACAGAGTTGTGTGGTCCACACTCAGTTAACTGCCTGGCCCTCATAAACTTCGCCCCAACCCATGAGTGATGCGTCTGTCGTCATCACCTTCCTCCACTTCTAGAGTGGTGCCGAATGTGAAGATCAAGGGGCCCCTCCATTTCCAGAAAGATGTGAGGCACTCTGATGTCGAGTGCACAGACGTTGGGATAAAACCCAGCGTTTGAAACTTCTCATCCTCAGTAGGCCATGTGGGACCACTGAGATAGTGGAGTCCATTAACTCCAGTAACCGGAGGCGTATTCAGAACATGGCAGAGTGCCTCCTGTTTAATAGGGATAGGCACTGTCGGAATGAGGCAATGCGGCCTTCCGACAGCGTTGGATGATACTGATTCTATATTCTCTGTGTCAGTACAAAACAGCTTTTATCTGATTGATTTGGAAACCAGAGCCCGGAAAGGTGGGTTACCAAGGAGGTAACATCTCGCCCCGCTTGCTCCCGGGAAGGAGAGCAGAGCAGGTTATCATCTATGTAGGCGGATACCCTCAGCCCCTTGTTTCTGACGGACTTGAGAGCGCCTCCACACACTTGAGATATTCATAGGCTTTGCCTTGGCAATCCTTAGAAACCTTGTGTGGATGCTTATCTGGAAGTACGCGGGTCAACTGATGTGACCCAGTCGCCTGGACGAATAGAACGAGACAGCACGTTCGGTGTGAGCAAACGAAACGCACAATTCCTCAGATAACTGGAGAGGACCTGTAGGTCCAGAATGGGGCAAATCTCTCCCCTTTTTGGTAACCAGAATGTACCAGGAGTAGAAGGCTCAATGTCTCTCTTCCTCTGCTATCGCTCTGATATTCAATTTGAATAGAAGAGAGGAGATTTCCTGCTTTAGTATGCGTGCCAAGTCACGGTTGCATCTGATTCCAGAATGCCATTGAAGGCAAGAGGTCTCATAGCGAACTGCAGTCTGTAGCACTTGGTAACAGGGGATAGGGTCCCCGACTTGACTGCGGATGCATGCTGGTTTTATACTCTCTCAGCGAGCAGCCCATGGGGAGGCACTCACCAGTGGCACATTGGCGCCCACTGTGCTCCACCCAAGAAGGTACCAGCGCAGAACACCGAGTGTAACTGTCCACTGCACTTCTCTGCTGCTGGGGCGTTCCCCTAGGTCAGATGCCCCCACTCCCTCCAAGGGAATCCGCTGGGAGCAATCTCAATGCATGGTGCTCGGATCCCCTGAGGCAGGGTTAGCTTCTTCCATAGCACCGATAGGAAAGCTAATCCCAGAACAAAATAAAAAACCCAGCTAACTAGTTGGCTGCCAGCTAGGCTAGTTGGCACAATGTTAGCTGGGAAAAGCTAACCTCTTAACCAAGTGAACGTAGCTATCGTTCGCCAAGTGGGGTACTGAACTAGCTAGTTAGCAGGAGGAAGCTAGTGCTAAGTTAGTCTTGCAACGGAAACAAAGCGTATCTCTCTACCGAGAGAAAGACTAGAAATTCCTAAAACCTAGGGTAGGATTGTGAACTAGACTGGTTAGTGAAACCTTGCAGCTAAGCTAGCCAAGTATCTGTAGCTAGCAGGTTCCGGATGCTAGCTACAAAGAGACCTCGAGGAGAAAAAGAGACAAAGCTAAACATTCCTTTTGTTGAAGTTTTTCCTAACACAGAGACAAGAGCTGGCAGAGAATATTGTGACACTCCTGTGATATGTTAACCTTATAGGAATTGGCCTATATGGATAGGGCTAAATTGAATTGTTTCTTACAGAATACATTTTTTATGCAGAAACATGGTAGCAACTGAAATGGAAATGTCTGGAGATTATAGGACAATTATTTGACCAAATTTGAGGACACAACAGTTAAGCACTTAATATAATGTGAGGCCAATTAGTGGGCTTGGCCAACACACCTCAACACACTTAACAAAATAGTGGATAGTGAGAGTTTTGTTGATGCTGAGAACGGAATGTATGTGTTTTTCAATAACTTTATTAGAACGTTCTTTCAACATTACTAATGTTTTCTTGTGGTTTTTATGGAACATTTTCTTAATATTCTGAGAATATGACTTCAAATAAGAACCATGAGGAAACCTGCAGAAAACGTTATGCTGAAGTACTGAAATTCCCAGAGGAGAACATTGTTTCTTAACGTTCTCTGAACTATTTGAGAACATTCCCAATGTCAAACCAGTTGAAGAACCTTCCTAGAACATTACCAAAAATGTAATTAAATGTAACCATGTTTGAACTTTTAGGAAACGTTCTGTTAAAGTAATGAAATACCAAGAAATAACATTATTTTGTTCCTTAAATGTGCTGAGAAAGTCCCAATGCTAAGCAACTCATCTGCACCATTCCCAGAACTTTGTGGGAAGGTTGTATGCAAACTAACCATAGGAAAACCACGCTCTCACCAAGCTTAAAGAAACATATCAAATCAAATCAAATTTATTTATATAGCCCTTTGTACATCAGCTGATATCTCAAAGTGCTGTACAGAAACCCAGCCTAAAACCCCAAACAGCAAGCAATGCAGGTGTAGAAGCACGGTGGCTAGGAAAAACTCCCTAGAAAGGCCAAAACCTAGGAAGAAACCTAGAGAGGAACCAGGCTATGTGGGGTGGCCAGTCCTCTTCTGGCTGTGCCGGGTGGAGATTATAACAGAACATGGCCAAGATGTTCAAATGTTCATAAATGACCAGCATGGTCGAAATATGCTTCTCAGAATGTTGTGTGCTAGCTGGGCTCCCTCTCTCTCCTCGAGCAACGCCCACTTGCACTGGTACACACACAGATGATGCACAGCACACACAGAAAGACACGCTGAAGGGTAGGCCTAATTCTGATCATGGCTGATATGATAAATAACTTAAAAATCGACAATGACTCAAAAAGGAAAACACAATATAAAAATTCCATAACTTTTCCAGGATTTTCATGACCGTAAGAACCCACATTTGACAACTTGGAACAGCGCATCTTGAACATTCAGGCTGGCCCCATTCTCAATCTGCGCATTCTCAAACTCGGAACAGTCTACTGGTAGACATACACTGAACAAAGTGGAATCAGGATCTGAATGCCCACTCTCCATTGCTATTCCATGCAGATCCCGCCTTCATTCCGCTTTGATCAATCTTTTTTTGATTGATCCTGGCTGGTGATAGGCTACTTTGTTTTATAGAGGAGCCGTTACGCAGTTCCTCAAAAACTGGAGGTGCCAGTACGGTCCTACAGATAGCTCCGGCCCAAGTCAAGCACGGAGTGTTTGGCTTTCACATGGAAATTCAGAGAAACAGATGGTCATTTTGGTGCGCATAGAAAATAATCATGCGTGCATTCAGGTGCGTGTTCTACAGTGAATTTCCTTCACAATAAACAAAACAGGCTCATTCTGTTCAGAACAACACAGGGTATGACGCCATGTCCTCTTTTTACAGTACATCAAACATAGTAAACATTGACACTGTATATTACATGAGTTTTATGATATGGAAATGTGAAGTGTAAATTTGAACTCAAGGCTGTTCTGGAAAGGGAGATAGGCAAAGAATGGCCTTTTGGCGGACGCGCGACCCGACCTGTTTCCAACAGAGGTTTGTGAGTAGGACAAAGACCAAAAACAAAAAGAAGGGAAAAAATCTATACAGTTACATATAGCAATTTAGTTTTTGTTCAATATTATATTGATATTTGATTTGGAAGTATTGATTTGTAAATGTTCTAGCGCTAGCCTGTTGTACCTGTGCCAAAGCTTTTCATCCTATAGTTCTCCATCTTCTTTTTACATAAATAGTGAGCCAAAAATGTTTTCAGCACTTTTATTTCCCTGAATGATCTAAACTAATTTTCTCATGCTCTTTCTTGTCTCTTTGCAGCAGACATGCAGTGAGCAATATGTTTGAATCATCAAATCGCAATAAAATTGCGGTATCGAATCGCAATACATATAGAATAATGAGAATCGCAATACATATCGTATCGGCACCTAATTATCATGATAATATCGTATCGTGAGGTCCCTGGCAATTCCCAGCTCTACTAATTTCCTGCAATTCTATGCCATGTTCTTATGCTATCTGAGTGACTCAAACATTATAACAAAATCAATGGGAGCCCAATGACATGAAATGTTTAGAATTTTAAATTCTACCTGACCGTGCAGTTTTTATTTTGGTGATTGTTAGTATTCAAAGATGGCTATTTATATTTTCTACATACATGTTTTTTGTATCTGTTTGTTAGTCATTCAAGTTAACACAGAACGTTTTTACCATCCTGAAAAGAATCCCCCCACACTGCCAATGTTTAATATGCTACGACATGCACCTTGTGAATTAGTGTGTGTCTCACGGTGAGTTCCTAGAAAAACAAAACATTTCAATATACGCAACACCAATATCACCTGTTGCTTTGAGGCATTGGCTAGCAAATTATAAGAGAAAGGGTCCACCGCCGGCAGCACTTCCCTACCTGTCTCCCTTTCTTACCCTCAGGGTGTGGCTGGGCGCATGCATGTGTGTGTGTGTGTGTGTGTGTGCATGTGCCTGTGTGTCTGTGTTTATGTGTGTGTGCTTTAGGTAGAGCCACAACACATTCGTCTGGTCGATTTAACAGTGTCCAGCCGGCTTGGTTGCTATGCAAAACCCTGCCATGGAACTAGGATAGCAGGATGTCAGCCTGCACCTGTTCATGCAAATTATGGCTCCCGGAGAGAGATGAGTTTGTGGTTCAGTCAAATCACTGCATGGGGCTGAAATAATTCAAGCCAAGCCGAGGGCGATGGAAAAGCTTGTTACAGTATCTCTCATATCTACTATAACAACTTGCTTGGTTTTTGTACAATTGTTGTGACAACCTCAAAACAACCTACACGACATGACCAAAAGTATTTGGACACCTGCTCATCGAACATCTCATTCCAAAATCATGGGCATTAATATGGAGTCGGTCCTCCCTTTGCTGCTATTACAGCCTCCACTCTTCTGGGAAGGCTTTCCACGAGATGTTGGAACATTGCTGCGGGGACTTGCTTCCAATTAGCTATAAGAGCTTTAGTGAGGTCGGGCACTGATGTTGGGTTGATTAGGCCTGGCTTGCAGTCTGCGTTCCAATTCATCCCAAAAGTGTTCGATGGGTTTGAGGTCAGGGCTCAGTGCAAGCCAGTCAAGTTCTTCCACACCGATCTCGAAAAAACCATTTCTGCATGGACCTCACTTTGTAAACGGGGGCATTGTCATGCTGGAACAGGAAAGGGCCTGCCTCAAACTGTTGCCACAAAGTTGGAAGCACAGAATCGTCTAGAATGACTTTGTATGCTGTAGCATTAAGATTTCCCTTCACTGGAACTAAGGGGCCTAGCCTGAACCAAGTAAAACAGCCCCAGGACATTTATTCCTCCTCCACCAAACTTTATAGTTGGCACTATGCATTGAGGCAGGTAGTGTTCTCCTGGCCTCCGCCAAACCGAGATTCGTCCGTTGAACTGCCAGATGGTGAAGCGTGATTTATCACTCCAGAGAATGCATTTCAACTGCTCCAAAGTTCAATGGCGGCGAGCTTTACACCACTCCAGCTGACACTTGGCATTGCGCATGGTGATCTTAGGCTTGTGTGTGGCTGCTTGGCCATGGAAACCCATTTCATGAAGGTCCTGATGAACAGTTCTTGTGCTGACGTTGCTTCCAGAGGCAGTTTGGAACTCAGTATTGAGGGTTGCAACCGAAGACAGACGCTTTTTACACACTTCAGCACTCGGCGGTGCCGTTCTGTGAGCTTGTGTGGCCTACCACTTCGCTGCTGAGCCGTTGTTGCTCCTAGACGTTTCCACTTAACAAGAACAGCACTTACAGTTCACCGGGGAGGCTCTTGCAGGGCAGAAATTTGACGAATTGACTTGTTGGAAAGGTGGCATCTTATGACGGTCCCACGTTGAAAGTCACTGAGCTCTTCAGTAAGGCCATTCTTCTGCCAATGTTTGTCTATGGAAATTGCATGGCTGTGTGCTCAATTTTATACACCTGTCAGCACCGGGTGTGGCTGAAATAGTCTAATCCACTCATTTGAAGGGGTGTCCACATACTTCTGTATATATAGTGTATGTGTGGGTGATGTTGGCAACAAGGGTTGGGGACAATACTAATTGACCCCCTCCTGAAGTCCTTACCTACAACATGTCTACAGGTCTCTTAACTTGGTATGTGACAGCTAGCTTGGTGCGCTCTGTATGTGTGTGTGTGTATACTGTATATATCCCATTGCAAACCCACCTTGGTATGTGACAGAGAAGCCCTGTGCTTGGTTGGTGTGGTCTGAGTAGAAGTAGAGGATGACAAAGTCTCCAGTGACGTTGACCAGGTCCTGGGGCGAGTTGCGGCCGTCGAACCGTGCTAACACCTGGGTGGTATAGCCATCCAGCATTTCCACCATGTCTGTCTGGTCCGAGATGTCGAAGAAGGTGAAGTTGAACAGGATCATGGAGGCTCCAGGTACCTAATAATAATGCAAATAGAAAAAAACACATAGTACTTAATAATACATGATACTTACTACTTTCTGAAAGCCAAAGATGCTTTAGGCAATAGGCAACAAACAGAAAGGGTCCAACTGTAGTGCATTATATTACACCCTATCCCCAATATAACACATTACATTTGGACCCCGGTCAAAAGTAGTGCACTGTAAAGTGGATAGGGTGCCATTTGATACGCAACCTAAGAAACGAGACACAGTACCTGGACAGTCCAGTAGCAGACCCTCCCTGCCTCGTACTTATCAGGGAAGTCAGGGGAGTAGACCACCCCAGAGGGAGCAGAGTAGTTACCCCCGCACGCCCCAACACGAGCTGGAGGAGAGAAACAGAGAAAGATGATTCAACGAATAACAGTTCAGTTCAGTTTGCATTTGCAACTTTATAAGTCTCTCATACAACTTCACCCTCTTATATAACTAACCCCGTTGACTCCTATGTCTCAAGAGTTGTCACAGAGACCTTTTCATATAGAAACTACATACAACAGACTCTCTCAATGATAGAGAGAGTGGAATGAAGAGTTTTCAACACAGAGAGGAAAGATGAGACTGGACTGAACAAGCAGTATTTCATCATCGTTGTAATTGTGTTGACTACAGCTGTGAAATCTGCGTCTCATTATCTAGCAGGTGTGTCTGCCATAAACGATATGCTTGTGTAGCCTATTAGAAAGAGATTTAGCAGGCATTGTTTTGCCAAAAATCAGCAAATCATTTTACGACAACAGAGAGAGAGATAGAACATTATGTTCACATGACTCTTCCAAAAAAGTGAGTTGGCGAGAGTGATGCAATCCTTTCATATTCTGTTCAGTTCTTTCACTTCTTTCCAACGTTGGTTCTGAGAGAACCATTCAATTGTTTGTGGATTATTCACCATCGCCAGTGTGGTGGAGCTTATGTGTTAAAAAAAAAAAATGCAAACTCCCCTTTTTACATATTAGGTGAAGCATCATAGATGTTATAAAGGGCTGACCAGTCTCGGGTCATTTTCACTAAAAGACAAATGGAAGAAAACAGCCCAAAACTGTGAAGGACTACCTGAATATGTCCAATAAGAAACTCTTGTTTGCACACGGGAAATAATGTCTATCGTTTGCAGGGATGTGCACTAATGAATACGACCCAGAGCAAATGAACTCCTACTCACTGTCGAAGATGATGACCCATCCATCTCCTCCACAGGGCTGGGTGTGGTCACCAAAACACACATGGTTGCACTCCATACTGGGTGCTTTGCCATGGTGATGCTGGTCCAGGTCGTTGCCACAGAAACAGGCGTAACCCGACTCCATCCCAGCTAGCTACAGAACAGAGAGAGACATGCAAATCAACCAATGATCATCAAATGTTAAGGTCAAATCAAACTTTATTTGTTTAGCACTTCACAAGAGGGTAACTTAAAAAAAAATGTAGTATAAAACCCTTTGGATGAAGGCAAAGAAAGAAACCTTGAGAGGAAACAGAACTTAGAGAGAGCTGAACCTCCTTAAGCCAACTCTGGATGGTAGAGTCAGACAACTTAATCAGAGATACTACTGTATCATAAAATTGTATGTTAATAAGCATACTTTCAGAATGATTCCATAAAAATCCCCAAAATGACTGTTTTTGTGTCCTAAAATAAAGTGATTTATGTGTCTAAAGCCATCAGGCGTTTGATGATAATAATATGGTGTGGTTGGGTTGAGTCCAGTGCTTTCGGAGAAACAGAACAGTCACCACTCCTTCATGCGTGCCAAATGGCACCCTATTCCCTATATACATATATATGCCCTATGGGCCCTGGTCAAAAGTAGTGCAACTACATAGGAAATAGGGTGCAATGTTGGATGAATCCCCACACTGTCAGCAGTAATTAATTAGAGGGTGACTAGTTGAGTACGAACTCACATCAAGGACCTCAGTGTAGGGCTCAAATAAACTAGTCTGAAATAGCATCGGACCACTTAACCTTCATCTCTTAGTCAAAACATAGTAAACATTTCCGAAAGCCATGTTGCGTTGGGCTGTATTAGAATGAGAGACAGAATCACAGAATGCTTCCCAAATGGCACCCTCTTCCCTTAAAAGTGCACTACGTTTGACCAGGGCAAAGTAGTGCACTATAAAGGGAACACTAGGCTGCCATTTGGGACACACTCAGTCAAACCTCTTCAATCATCTTGACCTTTCCTTTCAGAATTCAGATCCAACCCAGTCGTACTCAGTGTGCAGGCAGAACACTGACTAAGAGCGCCATTGTGTCTCATTAAAAGAAGACCATTGTGTCATTTTCTTCCCATAAATGAATTCATATGAAGGTACCGCATCACTTCCCTTCATTCTGAACATTTTCTCATGAAGCTGGAATTTATGTAACTAGACTCCTCTGTCGCTAACCGAACCGACGTGAATGTGTTACATATTTATCAGATGAAAAAGAAAATGTACTTGAGAAAGGAAGACAAACGTGAAGTCCTCTGGTGACAGAGCAGAAAATTGTTTGCAGGGGGCATCTGAATCCCTGAATCACAAGTCACTGAATGTGTCCCAAATGGCACCCTATTCCTTGTGGGGCCCTGGCCAAAAGTAGTGCACTATATAGGGAATAGGGTGCCATTTGGGACGTATCCACCGACTTACTGTCTGACTGACTTATGGTTGGATGTGGTTGTTTGTCATAGTGAAGTCAGAGAGCATCAATGCAGCGTTTTAAATGTGTATTAGAGACAATGACAATCAGAGGACGGACAGACGTTATGGTCTCAGGCTGTCGACACATAATGTCAGTGCCATCTGCGGAGCGGGACTGGAGGGACACACGCACACACACAGAGGCGGCCGACTGTCACTGCTCATCAGTGCAGACAGCGTCTGAGAGCTGGGTCTGACGCAGGGCCAACCGGACGTGTTCACACCGAACATAAACACCTGCCATTGTTTACACCCATGGTCAGTACCCAAGACAATAGAAGGCCATTGAGTCTGTACATTCACAGCTGCCGGCGATGTTTCATCATCTGATGTGTCACTGAATTCATTTGAAATGGGAGGATAGTTATGGTCATAAATATAGAAATACAGTGTCTAGAACAGATGAAACAGGTTGGTGAACCAAATCTTGAAAGGCATCCTAGTCCCTATAGTGCATTCCTTTTGGGACACATCCATCTCTGTACTTTCTTACCTTGTATCTCTGTTTGCGGCAAAAGCTGATGCAGTTCTGGATGGTGAGTTTGTTGGAGGTCTCACTGCTCCCTGTCAGGGTGGGAGGGTCTCCACTGTCTTTGAAACAGCCCAGGTTACCTGGCACTGGAGAAAACACAGCGAGGAGAGCAGGGGTTAGCCATGTATTTCGTAACGATATGCACTTCAATATAACAGGCACACACTGTATTATGCATTCACTACATTTCCCATGAAGCATTTGCATTGTGTTGTGATATATGTAGTTCCTCTTAAGAGGCCCTTCTGTACGTCAAATCACACATTGCATTAAACATTCACTATATTCCCACAGAGGAAGCTGGTGGGAGGAGCTATAGGAGGATGGGGTCATTGTAATGGCTGGAAGGGAATCAATGGTAAGATATCAAACACATCAAACATAAGGAAACTACATGTTTGACTCTGTTCCATCGATTCCATTCCAGCCATTACAATGAGCCCGTCCTCCTATAGCTCCTCCCACTTGCCTCCACTTTTCCCCCATGATGCACCTGTGTGGTGTATTAGTCCTGTTTGAAACAACCAATCCCAGAGATCATTTACCATGAGGCTGGGCCATATGCCAGAACGTCCCACAATCCACCTGTGTCTCATAGAACAGGCGTCAATGAAGATATATATAACATTGGTCGACAGATACAATCCTGAGGGACCCTTGAATATGCAGGATTAAGCTCTGTACTAGAGCATACACTACACTTCCCATGAACCATCTGTGTCTCATAGAAGAGTGGTCTGAGGGGATCAGCATTTTTTTGTGGATCATATACTACACTTCCCATAAACCACCTGTGTCTCATACACTAGGTGTCAACCCAAGACACAGAACATTGGCCCTCAGAGTCAGTCCTAGGCAGTCTTAGGTTGTAGTTCTGTAATAGATCATTAGATCATACAGTATGTTTCCTGTAACCTGGTCTGTCATGTGGCTCTGTTGAATAGTGTTGTGTTTTATAAGGTGTGATTAACACTTCTTCTCCAATGGCTTGCCTGGCCCCACATGGTTGGCCTGGCTCCACACGCACAGGCACACTCACAGGCAGCCATGCACACGCACGCACACACAGATGCAGACACACACACTCCGGCGGACTGGGAACGCCATGAAACATGATGAGCTGCGGCAACACAAAAAAAGCCATCGCCCCAGAATTCTCTGGCTGGCTTCAGTTTGAGATTGTTTTGTTAATTGTCACCAGACAAAAAGTTGGGCTTGGAAGAAATGAGGAGGAGGTGAGGAGTGAGGGAGGAGAGAGGGAGGAGGTGAGGGAGGAAAGGAAGGGTGTCTGAGTCACAGTGAGAGGGGGTTGGAATCTAGAGTATGTCGATATCCAGGCAAGCTGGAAGTATCACTGCCATAGAGGGTAGGTAGCGTGTGCGAAACTGGCTGTGCGTGTTGGTGTGTGCGTATGCGTGTGGGTGTGCGTGAGAGGGACAGGAACTGGCAGTAAAGAGTGTACTTTCAGGGTTGTCACTGAGATAGCCGAGGAAAACTCAACTCCACAATGTATTTCACGCAATGGAGTTGAGCGGAGACGAGAGTGGGTAGACTGGAGCTCCAACGTCAAATAAAATGTAATGTCCTGTGTAATTGCGTGCTATTCTTTGGGTGCTGAAATCCGTAGTTTTTGATGTAAAAAAATGTATTCTATGTGATGTCGGAGCTGTGAAGTACATTGTGGAGTTTTACTTGGCTATCGCTGACGGAGCTGTAGGGCAGTGTTTCCCAACCGGTCCTCAAGTACCCCTAACAGCACACATTTTTGTTGTAGCCCCAGACAAAAACACCTGATTCAACTTGTCAAGGGCTTGGTGATTAGTTGACAAGTAGGATCAGGTGTGCTTGTCAGGGGCCACAACAAAAAATATGTACTGTTAGGGGTACTTGAGGACTGGAGTTGGGAAACACTGCTGTAGGGTGTGTGTGTGTGTGTGTGTGTGTGTGTGTCTGCATGCTTGAGTGTACGTGCATTTATCGCCCTAACTGTGCTAGACAGAGAGAAGTGGGTACAGTGGACGCGTTGATCCCAGAATACCTCATAGTACAACAGCCTGGGGCTCTCTTTAAACATTGACGTGAGAGGAGAGAGAAGGTCTATTGAGACAGAGGTCAAATAGAAGCAGCAGACAGCTACTGCTGCAATATACATGGACTGTGAAAGGACACTTCTGAGGACATGGTCTGGGAGAGAGGAGAGAGGCTACCACTATCCAGGGTGTTGGGTTGTAAGAAGTAAAGACAGCTTTTCTGTTCTCTGGAAGACAAATAGAGTATTCTTCACCCTAATCCACCGTGCATTCATTAAACACCGTGTGAGTAATAAAATGCATTATATTCCAGGTAAACCTTCAAGCCTGGACTAATACAAATAGTAAGGATACAGAATCCTTTGTTTCATTGTGATTCAAGTTGTATTACTTTTATTCGCATTTCAATGTTTTATGGGTAAAACGTATTAGAGAGAACAAAAGTAAAACACAATATCAAACTCATTTCTATTCCACCCCAAAGCTATTGTCTCAAATTGGAATTTGTGTCATCTAGCCACAAGCTAGAACAATGCCAGAGAGAGAGAGAGAGAGAGAGAGAGAGAGAGAGAGAGAGAGAGAGAGAGAGACAGGGAGGTTTATCGGACTGCCAGGGCTGGTTTGAGGGACAACTCAGTGATATGACTGTTTAAAATCAACCTAAGGTGCCAACCAGGCAAATTTTAGGGCAAAATGTATATGTGTATGTGTGTCATTCAGATGGTGCCTTTGAATGGGGTATGGTACCAGGTGCCAGGCATGCTGGTCAAGACCTGCAATGCTGCTGGGGTTTTCACACTCAACAGTTTCCCTTGTGTATCAAGAATGGTCCACCACCCAAAGGACATTCAGCCAACTTGACACAACTGTGGGAAGTATTAGAGTCAACATGGGCCAGCATCCCTGTGGAACGCTTTCGACACCTTGTAGAGTCCATGCCCCGACGAATCGAGGCTGTTCTGAGGGCAAAAGGGGGTGCAACTCAATATTAGGAAGGTGTTCTTAATGTTTTGTACACTCAGTGTATAACTTTATACAAACAATACACTAAATTGGTACGAGGTTTCAATACAGATAAACTGTGTCATGTTAGAGAGAGAATGAGTTCAGAGAGTTCTAGAAGAGGCCTGTAGACGTCTAGTTAGCGCACCCACACATTTTAACTGGTGCATGCTGGATGTTTAAGACTTAAAACCTATGCCTAGTTCACGTTTTTACCCCGGGGTGTTTTCTACAGAACGATAGAATGAGAGAACAAGAAAGAGAGAACGAGAGAGAGAGAGAGAGAGAGAGAGAGAGAGAGAGAGAGAGAGAGAGAGAGACGAGAGAGCGCGAGAGAGAGAGAGAGAACGAGAGAGAGAGAGAGAGAACGAGAGAGCGCGAGAGAGAGAGAGAGAGAGAGAGAGAGAGAGAGCGAGAGAGAGAGAGAAAGACACACACACAGAGAGAGAGACACACACAGAGAGACACACACACACACACACAGAGAGAGAGAGGGAGAGGGAACATATTGTTGATTTGTATACTTGCCAATAGAGCATGTATTGTATTGTATTGTATTGTATTATGAGAAAGACAGGGAGAGTTGGAGGGAGCGAGAAAGAGAGGAGAGAGTGGACGAAGACCACACACGTGCGCTCCCCAGTCCCGCTGCCTGCCTCGTCGGTGCCAATGTAAACGTTTTGGCTGACACAATAGCTCATCTATGTAAATAGCAGATGCCACAGATGCGTTGGTGTTTGCATAAGGATGAAACACGAGCAGGGCGAGGTCTTCTGGGAATCCCAAAAGAGGTTCAAAAGGCCAGTGCTGAACACTCGCTAACCAAGGTCGCTTCCCGAATGGCGCCCTGTCCCCTTTCTAGTCCACTACTTTTGACCAGAACCCTGATTAAAAGTAGTACACTATATAGGAAATCGGGTGCCATTTGGGACATTAACCCAAATGTCCCGGACAAGGACAGGACAACGTTGCTACTCTACGCCCTGCTTCTCGCCCACGTTCTCTGACCGCAGTGCGACCACACTGTTGGCCGAAGGGCCACGACAGGGCTCAACAAAGTGCAGAGGAGAGAAAGGAGATGGGAGGCGACGATGGTGACGATGAGAGAGAGAGAGAGAGAGAGAGAGAGAGATGGAGAGAGCGGAAGAGAGGAGACGACGACGGAGGACAGAGGGAGAGAGAGCAATCCGAGTTTGAGGAGAGGAGCAGTGAAGAGGGAAGGAAAGGTTCCTCTCCTCTATAAATCACCAGGAATATCCCTCCTCTGTCTGCCTTTCCCTCTTTTTATCCTTTCTTTTCTTCTTTACAGTCATGTCAAAAAAAAACTCTAGCTTTACAAGACGGTGAATACCTCTGTCTGGCTCATTTAGTGTGGCAGAGCGCACACACAGTTCAGCACACAGCGGCAGACTGGAGGAATTAGGAGGGAGATTAAGCGGCGAGTTAAAGACAAACATGACAGTAATGTGGATATTTGAAGTCTTGATGAGGTACTTCATACTCTCCAGGGTGAGGCAGGTAGAGGTTGGGACATGAGTTTAAGCAGCCCAGGTATTCTTCCAGTCACACTAAACCCCATAAATACGCAGGGCGTGACCCCGAGTTTAGTCTTTAGAGCGGTAAACACCTGGTGTGTACAGCAACACAAAATCGCACGCGGACGCACGCACACACACAACCCAGTAAACATCTGGTGGTTTGTATAGCAACCTTCCTCCCCTGAGCTAAAGCTAACCCAGGCAGGTAGGTGCCACTTCAATAAGGCTTTCAAACAGCAGGGGATGCTACTACAGCCCCTTGGTTCTCTTTTGACAAGACGATTGCGGACGACTGTCAATTTGTCTGCCCTTGTCCTGTCATCCCAGCGGCAGCAGCTTCAACTGAAAGGAGGAGCGGCAACTCGTGGATTGTGACTGTGTGTGTGCGTGTGTGTATGTGTGTGTGTGTGTGTGTTTGTGTGCGTGTGTGTGTGTGTGTGATATAAGCCCTTAAATCACAGCTTTGCTCGCTCAGGAACTTGAGATGACAATGGAAGGCTAACGTTTCTGCTAACGTCGGCAATTATAGCAGAAATGCCTTAACAGAAGAAAAGGCCCTGAGCAAAGCATTGTTCGTCCGTTACATCTGCTACACAGACGCAAGCCGCACAACCAGTACAAAATCTTTGCTTGTAATAAAATAAATACACACACACACTTCAAAGCCGTCAGTGGAATTTGGTTTAACAAGCCGGGGAGATGAAGGAAACAAGGTGTATGAAGGCAGCGGCAGCTATATCAGCCAGGCCAGACTGGAGAGAGGCCTGGGGAGAGCCAAGCAGGGGGAATCACATGAGTAGAGACTCACATAGAAACACACAGACCCCGACACAGGAGGACCTGTCTATAGACAGAATCATCACAACTTGCTGCCTCGGCTAGGAAGAGATCGCTTACCACACCCCAGGGTTCATTGCAGACAAAACAACAACAAAAACGGTCTGTCTGCAACAGGATAAGACACCTCTGGAGAAGGAGCAGACACCTAGACCAGAACTAAAAACACCAGTGGGGGGAGGGCCACAGCATGATAACAAACACCACAACATCAAACACACAGGGACCGGCAGCAGGCTTTGGCAACACAGTGCACTTGGCAGCGGTGGCAGGCGAGCAGCTCTGTACGCCTCCAGCCACATTCTCTCTCTGTCTTAGTCTCTCTTCTTTTTCTCTCTCTCTCTCTCTCCTCTCCCTGTCTCTCCCTGTCTCTCCCCGACCAACCGTGTTGTGGTTACAGACATAAATTGCAATTACATCTGGAAAGAAAGAGAGAGAGAGAGAGAGAGAGAGAGAGAGAGAGAGAGAGAGAGAGAGAGAGAGAGGGAGAGAGAGGGAGGGAGAGAGAGAGAGAGAGAGAGAGAGCATCCCCTCCCACATATGCCCCCCTAGGCACAACTATGACAACATAACCAACAAAAACGGGTCACAACTCCTGCAGCTCTGTCGCA
The DNA here is from genome assembly GCF_034236695.1 of Oncorhynchus nerka. Taxonomy (NCBI): domain Eukaryota; kingdom Metazoa; phylum Chordata; class Actinopteri; order Salmoniformes; family Salmonidae; genus Oncorhynchus; species Oncorhynchus nerka. Next base: position 49,381,780 of record NC_088422.1, read on the forward strand.
CGCTGGGTATGTACATAGTCAACGGTAGGCTTCGAGGGGACTCCTATGGTAGGTACACCTATAGCTCATCTCTTGGCAGTAGTACTGTAGACTACTTTATCACTGACCTCAACCCAGAATCTCTCAGAGCGTTCACAGTCAGCCCACTGACACCCCTATCAGACCACAGCAAAATCACAGTCTACTTAAACAGAGCAATACTCAATCATGAGGCATCAAAGCCAAAGGAACTGAGTAACATTAAGAAATGCTATAGATGGAAGGAATCCAGTTTGGAAACCTACCAAAAAACAATTAGGCAACAACAAATTCAATCCCTTTTAGACAATTTCCTGGGTAAAACGTTCCACTGTAATAGTGAAGGTGTAAACCTGGCAGTAGAAAATCTTAACAGTATATTTGACCTCTCAGCTTCCCTATCAAATCTAAAAATCTCAAATAGAAAACCGAAGAAAATTAACAATAATGACAAATGGTTTGATGAAGAATGCAAAAATCTAAGAAAGAAATTGAGAAACCTGTCCAACCAAAAACATAGAGACCCGGAAAACCTGAGTCTACGCCTTCACTATGGTGAATCACTAAAACAATACAGAAATACACTACGGAAAAGAAGGAACAGCATGTCAGAAATCAGCTCAATGCAATTGAAGAATCCATAGACTCTAACCACTTCTGGGAAAATTGGAAAACACTAAACAAACAACAACACGAAGAATTATCTATCCAAAATGGAGATGTATGGGTAAACCACTTCTCCAATCTTTTTGGTTCTATAACAAAGAACAAAGAGCAAAAACATATACATGATCAAATACAGATCTTAGAATCAACTATTAAAGACTACCAGAACCCACTGGATTCTCCAATTACATTGAATGAGTTACAGGACAAAATAAAAACCCTTCAACCCAAAAAGGCCTGTGGTGTCGATGGTATCCTCAATGAAATGATCAAATATACAGACAACAAATTCCAATTGGCTATACTAAAACTCTTTAACATCATACTTAGCTCTGGCATCTTCCCCAATATTTGGAACCAAGGACTGATCACCCCAATCCACAAAAGTGGAGACAAATTTGACCCCAATAACTACCGTGGAATATGTGTCAACAGTAACCTTGGGAAAATCCTCTGCATTATTATTAACAGCAGACTCGTACATTTCCTCAATGAAAACAATGTACTGAGCAAATGTCAAATTGGCTTTTTACCAAATTACCGTACAACAGACCATGTATTCACCCTGCACACCCTAATTGACAACCAAACAAACCAAAACAAAGGCAAAGTCTTCTCATGCTTTGTTGATTTCAAAAAGCCTTCGACTCAATCTGGCATGAGGGTCTGCT